>NC_061132.1:0-305646 GCF_905220365.1 Vanessa cardui
TTTTTGTTTAATTAATTTAATTTACAAATAATTATATATAAGACGATAATGTACTGGATCAATCAAGGGACTCGTATCGCTTCTTTATTTTGATTGTTGAGGCCCGAGTTGACTCCAGACTGACTCGTGGCTGACAAAGGCTCCAAATATAATAATAGCTATAACTAGGTTATATAATCGTAAATCGACTTTTAAGTTGTTTGATATTTTTCACTTCTCTAAAAACAAAAAACGAAAAGTGTGTTGAATACGAATAATTTTTTATTACTTTTTAGTGCATATTTATTTGTTTTTTGTTTGAAGTCGGTTTTTCTTTTGGTTTAAATTTTTATTTAAATTTAATATGTCACAACCGACAGCTGAGATGACACAGTGGTTAGAACGCGTGCATCTTAACCGATGATTGCGGGTTCATATCCAGGCAAGCACCAATGATTTTTCATGTGCTTCAATTGAATTTATAATTCGTCTCTTGCTCGGCGTTGTAAGAAAACATAGATACCTTACTATAATCAATAAATGAATAGTAAAATAATTTGAAGTTTAATGTAAACATGCACTGTGTGGGTGTA
Organism: Vanessa cardui; assembly: GCF_905220365.1. Taxonomy (NCBI): domain Eukaryota; kingdom Metazoa; phylum Arthropoda; class Insecta; order Lepidoptera; family Nymphalidae; genus Vanessa; species Vanessa cardui. Next base: position 573 of record NC_061132.1, read on the forward strand.
CGTGGCACGTGCTGGAGCAGCGCCCTCCGCGCTGTTCGAAGTGCATGGCCACACCAAGGCGCTAACGCTATAACCGCCATAATAGGCAGCGAGAGGTGCTGGAACGAGATAGCCTCTTTCTGCGAAAGTGTAATGTCGCAGAGTGACTCCGCAATGCAATGCAATGCAAGCGATCCCGTGATGCCCCCCGCAAAGACGAAGTGGGTACCGCTGGTTTTTTAGTGGGTATTCCGGTGCCTTCAGCGCCGGCGAGCCCCATATACCATACCACAATACAACATCATGTGGGCGAAACGCGTACTGCGTTTTTCCAACGAAAAAAAAAAAAAAAAAAAAATTATGCACTGTCAGCGGACTTGTTTACCTCGCAAGCGGAGAGATGCTATTTCATCTTGTGAGGCCTGATCTTGGAAACAAATAATGTAAGTGAAATTAAATCCTGTAAAATATGTGTAAAGGTTAAACTTTAACACGCCCTGTGCACACGGATGTCTGATAGCGTCACCGGAGCACAAATGGTAGAACTTATTAATGATCATGAAACACTTGTGTTTAATGGCCATTAATAAGTCAGCAATCTAACAACAGTATGGTACGGTCCTAATATTCCATTTTGGTACAGTGTAAAGAGGTAAAGGAGCAGGAGGTTATACAGCGCGAGCCGAACGCTCCCCGAGCTCGTGAGCAATGCGCTCGGACGCTCGCTGTCCGAAGTTCCACACGACGCGGGCGGCGGGGCGGGTGCAGTGCTCGCTGAATGCCGCTGACCCACTGAACTCGCCTATTTCATCACCGCTGCTTTCAACCTTTCACTGACGGAATGAGGCAAGCGACGTCATACTACAGACCGTATTCTTGTTTTCATTCGCTTATAAATTATATTTGCTGTGCGTATGCAATATTTATCATGTGTCATTTATGTCCACTTTAAGGATTATTTTAAATAAAACAGTTGATAAGAATAAAAAAAAAAAACATTTATAATAGAACATAATGACTACAGTCGAGTATTATTATACTAATTATTCTTGACACTGAGCTGAATGGCGACAATGATATAGAAATTCGAAGGAGGACAAGTTCGCCTAACCGCAAGTGGACATCAGTAAAGTGCAGCGCGCCGCAGGGCGGCTAAGGGCCGAGCGCGCTGCGGACGACGAGCGCTGAGGAATTTAAACACACATTAAACAAACATTAGGCGACCGCCGCCGCCGCCGCCGACCGCTAACGGCGCGACGACGCGCCTGTTCGCCGACGCTAGTGGAACTTGAAATAAGAGGCGCAAGAAGAATGTATAACATTTAGCACACAGGCGAAGCAAGTTATTAACATAGTACCAGAACATTCTGTTGAGACTAGATAGACATGTCAAACGATAAAAACAATTTTGAGGTTTTAACTTTAATCTTATTAAGGAAACAAACACTCAATTGACAATTTTACCGAGATATGAGTTTGCGAAAGATAATTTTGACGGACAAAACTTTGAAAATAAATAAAAAAAAAAGATCAGAAAATTAGAAGTAAATCAAAAAACCAGCGAATCAGAGTCATATATGTAAGTCGCTTTGCGGGAAATAAATAATTGCAGCGATGCGAGCGCTGCGAGCGCTGCGAGCGACAAATAATACGAATCGCGCGCACAAGAAGCGTCGATGTATTTTATCGCACGTCGCACTGCTGCGCCGCGACGCCTCGCTAAAAGCTTTTATTGGCAGCGCGGCCGTCTCTTTGTTCGGAGTCAATTATTGTTCACTCGATTTCTTCCTCACTCTTTTACTTACTTACTCCGCGCATAAAGTGTCGGCGGCACAGCCGATCCAACAAGAGGCGGCTCGTTTTGTTAACTTATATCTCTTAAATTAGTTTATGTTCCTTACTGATTTTGAGTTTTTAACAATTTAAATGTACGTATAATTATTACTAGCAAGTTTGTTGCAATACTTCAAACTCCAAGCTCGCACAATTGTGAGAAGCGTAGGTCGCTCATGTAACTCTAACTCGGCCGGCCCCCTCCGTCCGCAGAGCTCCCCCCCGGCACCTATTCTCATTGTTTCTCTTTATCGAACACGCCTTTATTGCTTCTATAAACTTTACCTCAGTCCATAGCAGCGATGTTTCCAACTTTTGATGCAGCTGACGTTTGCAAATAAACTTATGTGAGACGGTAGGTGGGCTACTGGAGGCTTTCTAGTCGTAGATGTTAAGTTCATTATTTAAATATGGAATCAAACACTGACTCCAGGACTTATTTATCGAGACTGATAACTAAATTAAATTTGTTCAAACCAATGTTTAATTTGCTAACAATAACAACTCAGAGTTAAACCTAACGATAAGCTAAGCACTACACTAACAGATTATATTCGTGGACGTAAGATCTCAATACATAATAAATCAAATTGACAATATTCGAGTTTCAACCGAAAGTTGTTTCAGATAACGTTTCTATAAGAAAGTCGTAACCCAGATATTTATATTTAAAATCCTATAATCAAATCGGATATAAGTCAATTTTTCATTTCGCTGGAAGGAAGCGTCGAGCGGGAACAGATGGGCGAGGGGGCCGGGGGAGGGGGCGGCGCGGGGCGGAGGCCCTGCGATTGGCTTCGACGGGCGGCGAGGTTTCCGTGAAACAAGCTGCGTACTGTTTTTTTGTTCAACGGTTTCTTGCAAGCCGGGCGGGAAGAGCACGGCGGCCGTGGTTTATTGCATTTCCCCGGCAGCCCGCTGCCGTTTAGTAAGTGTATTTCAAACAGCAACTCACTATGATTGGAGCGAACGTCACTTCAATAACGGCTAGCGCTAGGCCTCGAAAGGCTATTTCTACAGATACCTAACGCAATTTTAAAATGTAGACACGCAGATGGAACAATATTTACAAGACCTTAGACGGAATCATTTACGCCACGTGCTCGGGTCTTTCATTTGGTTTTATGTGGCGTTACTAAGTCACCGGGGTGCGAGAAAGAGCTGAGATAATGAGTTATAAAGACAAACGCCCTCGAAGCGAGGTGCTGATTAAATCAGAGCTCGTAAAGCGAGCTTAGCTCACATGTGACCCAGAGTGTTAATGGCTGGTCCGTCGAGATTCATTTTATGAGAGTATTGCGGCGAATTTAAGCAAAAATGAAGTTTCATTAAGTTCTTCCAAACATGTGCCCATCGTTCGGCTAATGTTTATAGAAATGATCTGAAGTTGTCACGTAACATAAAATATGATTCAATGGGTCTATTTCACTATAAAAATATTATGTCGGATAGTAGAAATAAAAAGTGAAGAAAAAATATGCTATAAGTGAGAGATGAAAGCACTACAGTGAAAAGCACTCGCTGAATGACCCCTCTCCCCTCCCCCGGGCCTCGCCGTCTTGCCAAATATTGTCGTTGCATTATACCGCCCAGCGGATAGATCGCTGACTGTTCTCTCATTTCATACACAGCATTCAAAGGAGTACATTGCAATTTGTTTCTAACATCAAAAATGTTTGTGTTCATATATTTGAAATAATTTATGTTCCAGGATATAAAATAAAAGTTATCTGTGGAGTAAACGGATGTTACGGCTGTGCGAGATTTTGTTTTACTCAACAAAAAAAAAACATTAAACGGACGTCTATCTGAAATCAGGGAACGCAATTAAGACAACATGGTAACTTCAGCTTGGCTTACGTCAAATGTAACCTTGACAAGTTGAAGCGCGAAGTCGCGAAGAGTTCTCGAGACGCGTCGCTGTGGCGATGGCGATGTGGCGTCGGGACTACGAGTTGCGACTGCTGACAAACTCAAACTCAAACTCAAATATCTTTATTCAACATAGAAGCATTACACTTTCTTATTGATGGTCAATTGAAACACTACCACCGGTTCGGAAAGAAAATACCCTGACCTGAGAAGAACCGGCGAAAGAAACTCAGCGGGTTTTTTTTTTTGTTTGTCTTATGTATTATGTAAATAAACAATTTAATATGAGATGAAATAGCCAGGAGGCGATCGTATCATTCCCAAGGTGTGCTATCGATCATAAACTCATTAATTGTATAATAACCTTTTACACACAAGCGTTCCTTAATAATTTTTTTAAATTTGGCAACAGAGGCATTTTGAACGCTTTCTGGGATCCTGTTGTAAAACCGTATACATTGCCCCACAAAGGAGTTACTGACTCTACGCAGTCGAGTAACAGGAGTAACAAGTTTGTGTTTGTTCCTTGTACCAATGTTATGAGTATCACATTTTCTCATGAAATCATTAATATTTTTTCGTACATACATAACATTAGAGAATATATATTGAGAAGCAACAGTCAATATCTTGATTTCTTTAAATTTATTCCTTAACGATTCTTTAGCTCCTAGGTTGTAGATTGCGCGAATAGCCCTCTTCTGTAGCACAAATATGGTATGGATAGCGGCTGCATTGCCCCACAGCACAATACCGTATGACATTATACTATGAAAGTAGCTGAAATATACTAAGCGAGCCGTATCAACATCGGTACATAATCTAATTTTTTTGACCGCGAATGCCGCAGAACTCAGTCTACTCGCCAATCCGTCAATATGGGGGCCCCATTGCAACTTGGCATCAACAGTAAGGCCAAGAAACTCAGCAGAATCAATTGGATCCATCGATTCCCCATTGATGAGTACATCGGCTTTTACATTTTGTACATTTGGCGTACTAAATTTCACAATTTTAGTTTTATTATTATTTAGTTTAAGATTATTTACGCTAAACCAATGTACTATATCAGCTATAGCATTGTTTACGTCGTCGTACTGTACCTGTTTTCTATTAATTTTAAAAACTAAGGAGGTGTCATCAGCAAACAATACTATATCATGTTTGTTCCCAACAAGAAAGGGCAAGTCATTTATATATGTGAGAAACAGAAAAGGTCCAAGAATTGATCCCTGAGGGACCCCCATACCAACTGAGACCCCAGGAGACCTTTTTCCTTTAACGTCAACCCTCTGAATTCTATTGTTAAGATAGGAAGTCAGAAGGTCGAGCGAGACAATCAGCCGAGAAGTACTCATCTGAACATTTTTATAGTTATGCATAAATTAAGGAACATATATTAGTTATATGTTTTTGGAACGAAGTTCGTTTACGCGCCTTACGTTCAAACTGTGAACTGGCAGACTTCGTCGAGGAAACTTCCCTAAGCCTCCTTTGCCTTCCTCTGTCTCTCTGTGTTTTGAATATTGTAACAATCTTGAGACATATTTCAAGTTATTATTTTTATGCGAATGGGATTTTTAAAAACAAAGTTATAACCTGCACTACCACAATATGCTTTTAAAATATATATATTTTTAGGAAATAAATTATATTTTTTCGTATAAATTAGTCAGATATATATAGGTCAGTGTCCATCAGCCACGTAATGTCGAGCGACTGAAACGATTCGAGTTAAAGTTAGCTTAACTATCATATTATAAGACACTTAACTCAGAGCCGACAGCATGTGTGCAGTCTGGGCTAAATAACGTGACTCCGAAAAAACGTGAAAGTCGGCGTGCGGCGTGCGGCTCACGGCGGCCGGAGTCCGGAGCAAACGAATTGCCGCTGTTTGTCTCAGTTAATTGCGCGTCGTTTGTTTGTCTATCTGAGACCGATATGAATTGTTTTCAAGTAGAAGTCATTTAATAGACATACTAGATTTATTATTTATTTCTTACATCGATTATCCGAGTTAAACTTTAATGAGTAATGACATGATGTAACGCGATTGTAACCCGCACAATGGAAGTTCATGTCAGTAGTCAAATACAGAAAAACATTTTCAACTATTCTATTTTTATCTTTTAGTTATCTGCCTAACGGTTGAACCCAGCAGAACTTCTCCTTGTTCTCTAATTAAGATCTGGTAATATTTTCATATAATTCGTATTCGTATTTCGTATTTTAAATTTCAGGAGAGATATACTTTAAAAACTTTAACTATTTACAACAATGTACGCGTGTTCAAGCCCTTTTCACTGAGCATTCCATTACGATGCGAATTCGTTTCCCCAGAAAAGTCTGTTATAGACATTTTATGTTTTTCGTGACACAACCTCGGAAAGAACATAAAACAAGTCTACATGCGCCGTAAAACGCCCTCTTTCGTTTTATGCTACAAATTAAGTGCCGAAGGTTCAGCTTAATGTCTTATCTAACAAAAACTGCTTCATGTGACAGCAATAAAAACACATTTTTCGTTGGCCATTTAATACGTACATCGTCAATACTAATATCACTAATGCAAAACTCGGCCAAACCGCTGCACAGACTTCGAGGAAATTAAATAGAAAAATCAAGCTCCTTGGAAGGACATGGGTTTGTTTTATGTCCAACACCTAACGGTCAATCTCTAAAATATAGAAATAATAGAAAAGCTATAAGTGGCTAGGACACACCCGATTTAGATAGTTTATTTTAAATTGGACATGCCCTAAGGATGATGTAGGGTTTCGTTCATCCGACGAACATACTATGCTGCCCGATTGGTTAGTTGCAAGACTCAACTAGAAGTCTTGGCGAAGTTGTCGGCGTGTGTTACAACATATCGGACAAGTCGGCGAGAGGCGAAGTTGCAGCGCGTTGTCACAGCAGAAGAACGCTCGCAGCTGACGCGTCAAACTGTGTCGGTCGTCTGGCCGCACATTAAACAAACATTTCCAACACCTAAGACTATATAATCGATGTAACGGATATATAGCGTTCGCCAGCAACAATATGTATACGCGTAATGGTGAATGATATTAGATATGAAGCATAATATAATACCTACTAATAATAACTGCTAAAGGTCGTCCTATACTCAGATTGTTATATTATTATATTGTTATATTATTATTATATTGTATATGTTATATTGTTATATTATTTACGTCTGTAAATAATATCCTCAAATAGTCAGAAATAGCTTGTGAAACTTTTAAATTATGATTTTTATATCACGGCAATATTTAAATTGTTTATTTGGGTACGTTTGTACTAATGTAAACATGGTGTATATGTCCAAAACCGAATATGTGGAACACGAATATTTATTAAATGACTTAATTAACTAAGAAAACTCGCTTTTACTTAAATTTTCCAGTGATCGCTGAGTAAACTCTGTGTCTCGACAGCGACGGCTCCACCATTGGAAGTGAGCGGTAGTGAAATCGACCCAAATATTCAATCAGTTTATCAAAATTTTCTGAACACCGTCCGTTTAAGGATTCGATTGGCTCGCTCCAAACTTGTTCAGCGAACTCATCGAATATGTTCGAATTTAACGAATCTATCTATTACACTAACGAGTGCACACAAGCGATCACAGTCGCTCCATGTGAAGCAACAAACCTGTTCGTACGTGCGTGCGCGACGCGAGTTTCCGCAAGTTTACGTTTAAATCAATAACTCTAAACTATTTTAGACTCTATTTGCATTATTTTTAGCCTGGAATAGAATACCGAATGAATAAAATTAGCTATGTCTTAATTAGACAAGGCATATAGATCACATTAAGGATGTGTAGAGCTAGCGCACTACAAAATCTATTCCAGTTTTTATAATTATAGCGGCGTATTTTTTTGTACACGAAATAATAACTTGTATGTTTTTATCTGTGCGCTCCCGAAAGCTAACTCGAAATATTATTTTTGTTTACATGAAACTCATGTAAACAAAAATAATATTTCGAGTTACGGCTCTAATCCCGTGTCAGCTGCCGCTAATGACATGCGATGTATGTTCTGTTTTAAAGTTTTAATAGTTATGGCGATTGAAGTTACAATTTATTCTATCGTTTTTTTATTTTTTTAATAAGATCATATTTTTTTGTTAAAGCAAAATTATTATTCAATTAAAAAATAAACTCCGTTGAGTGAATGCCAATTGAATATAGTTATTTGGTACAGACAAGCTTTCATTTTCGATGAATGCTGTGAAAGTGGAAAAAACTCCCGCTCTTTTTGGACTCAAGGCGCTTACTAATATATACCTACACTAATTTAACTAGCATGACGGTATAATTAATAGTTGAAAAAGAGTAACTACTATGTTTCTTGGCGGTTCTTCTCGGTAGAGTCTACTTTCCTAAATGGGTAGCTTCACTTAATATAATTTTTAAATAATGATCCAAAGTGCTCGTAAAAGCATACTCGAATAAAGTAATATTTTAAGCTTCATATTGGTTATTCAATTCAATTGAAAGGTTTTTTTTCTATTTTGTTACGAGATGTTCGCGATAGTTCGAACGCTTAACACCGATATATAATCTCGATAAACCTTACCGAATGCGGTCGCGGCTCTCGATCGGAACTAATTAATCAAGGCTTGTTGAGCTATCGGACAACAAAACATATTTACGTCTTTTACACGACGAGCTGTAATTAGAAAATACGACAACTTGATTTCAAGTTCCAGTAAACGTTACATTACGGCGTGTTGAAATCGTCACTATTTTAATGTTTCCGTGATTTTGCAGCTTATTAGCGACTTTATCGAGTTGTGTTCTTACTTGTTTTAATAAGATAAGGTTATGTGTAATAAAGTATATAGTTTTTTTTTTTTAATATGGTTTAATAATTATCAAACACTGTTTGCTGAGATTCCTCTTAGTATTTTGAACGGCCTTCTAGTTTCACATTTGGTTTTATCGCACAATCGTAAAATGTACATTGAGGTACGTACATCATCTTACAATTAACAAATCATTCGTATTAGTTTTGTATAAATAGTGATTAACCAGCTAAGCGCCGAAGCTCACACGGCGAGCACTTAGCGGGGCTCGCATTAATCACGTGCCCATCGCTGGTGGCGCGCAAGGTCAACCGGCGGCGCACTTCATTTCGATGAGAGGATGACTAATCTGATTGATGTGTAATTTATTATGATAGTACAAAGAAATGCTTTTCCTATAGTCGTAGGGCGGGCGGAGCGTGCGCGCGCAGGCTGGCCGCCGCGTACAGCGCGCCGCACAGCGCGCCGCACAGCGCGCCGCACAGCGCGCCGCCGGCCCGCAGCGCGACGGCCGCGTGGCGGAGCAGCAGTTTCGCCTCGACGCCGGCCGCCGGCGCGCAACATGCGCCCGCTACACTTCTGGAACACGACTCCGGTACCAAAGTGAACTGTGCTCGAAGTGATCGTGAACAACGAGTTGTTGATACGTGAATAGGCTTAAGCGAAACTAGTTATTTGTTTCGTATAGAATTTAAAACTTTTATTGCATTAGAAAACATGTTTTAGGAAATATTAACTTGAAACATTTATTTCTGTGAAAGTACCGAGAGCGAAAATTAGGAGACGGAGAAAGTCTCGTGTCGCCTGCGCTGCAACCGACAATCCTGTAAGTTGCAGCTTTAATTGTTTTATTAAGAAATATTCAAGTTTAACTAAGAATCGAAACAGTTTTTTTTTTGAGTCAAAGCATTACCTCTCCGACTTTATTATAACATAAAGTAAAATCAAACACCAAGTGCTCGGGCCGGTATTACTAAAGTAAAATTATATTAATGTTATGTGCAAACTACATATGTGTATATTTCCACTACAGATAGAATTTATTCGATATCTATTCGAGAATAATGTGAAGTGAGAGAGACGTGACGGAGATTCGGTGTGGTTCATTAATACGACGAATTTCTAAATCATTAAATCACCGACTGCTGCTGAAGCAACATTAACATTAGGTCATTATTTCATATTTGCTATGAAATGAAATGCATGCATGAATTGCATTTTTAGTGAAAACTATTTAAAATGTATACATATTTTATGCTGAAAATGACATTTTCCAAACTTGTCATAGGTTCATTCTGTAGTATGGGTGTGAGTTTTTATGGAAGTGGAATTCGATGAGCGGTCATTATCCAAAGATAAGTTTCGAGCGAGCGGTGAGCGGTGAGGCGAGTGGTCAGGCGAGCGGTGAGGCGAGTGGTGAGGCGGGCAGGCGGCGGGCGGGCGGCGGGCGGTCGGGTGGGCAATAAATAAGTTATCAAACCGTAATGGAGTGCGACAGGTAGGTCAGCCGTCGTCGGCCTACGGAGAATCGCTTCCCTTTATTAGGGTCCGATCTCAAACTCGTGCGGATCGTTCGATTCGAGATCTATTGCTTCTTCATGTCAGCACTTCGAGACATCGCTGGCATCATGTCGTAAAGTTAACTATCTTACCTGACGACTTGTCCAAATATATTCGATTTAATTTAAGTCAGTTTGAAATAAATGTTAAAAATCTTGTCAGCGTCGGAAAAAGCACAAATTTCGGGAGAAAATTAGTGCCATGACGATTTATTTTTACGTTTGCGAGCCAGTTACACGTAGGCTATCATCGTTATTATTCAAAAAGTACATTTTGTTACTTTTCATTACGTATATATATTACGGAAGCGATGCCGCACTACACTCACTGGGCCTGGTCTACTTAAGACAACTTTGTGTTGTTCCGACGACTTATTCGGTAATGTTTTCGATTTAACGACCAAAGAAACGATAGACGGATCGTGTGAAAGTCGATATGGTTGTTCAGAATATTACTTGTGAGAAGACGGAATATGGAAGAAGAATACATGCTCCACGGACCACAAATAAAATTGTGAATTCTAAACAGTCAATAGTATCGTCTTGACTTTGAAAATAATTTTCATATACTTGAATGTTTATACATATCGACTATGAAGTAAAAAAATAAAAAATAAAACTCTCGAAAGCTGTCATTCAAAATGCCTCGTAGTTTCAAACTAAAACGTTTGAAAAAAGCTCAATTATTACAAACAAAAGTCCGCAGCTCTCGGGTTATGCGTGGAGCTTGTTGTTAGTTGAATATTTTAAAAGGATTTATTTACAAATTAGATTTGTATATTATACAGCATACGTACTACTAATGTTAACTGTAATTGTATGATTTCTAATGTTATTTCTGAAAAATAAATGTTTAGTTCGGAATGCACCTTCAGATTTGGGCTAGATTAGACTTAACAAAATATGATGCGACGTGTGGACGTGCTTCGAACGAGTGACACATGAGTCTGTGCCCGTTATGTTACGACATTCGGTCGCCCGTGGCCGTTCGTAGCCGGTTCGGTTGCAGTGCTCGCTCGTTGCGAGTTACTTTATCTTTTTCAATTTAAACTTTATTACAGTGTTTAACAGTTGCTTAAAATAAAACACGCATTGTTTCACGCTGCATGGTTTTCATTTAGTCGCCAAAGCCGAACAAACAAACAATAACGCGGTCGCAGTCCGCAGCCCGCGTACAATATACACAATCTAGGCGTCGACTCTGTACGTGGATTCGTTGTTAGGATGTTGGAAGTAATTCTAGTGAAATCTTTCTTTATACAGAGCTGAGAACAAATTTGTTTCGTATTGTAATGGAAGTGCGGAATGGGAGCAGCGCCGTGTAAAGCGAGGCTATTCGGAAATCTCTATTGAGAATTTAATTTAACTCGGAGCTGGATTTGCTAGGTCGGGCTTATTCCTAAATTTGAGCTATTCTATGTACAAATACAATGAAAACGAAATGGAAGCAATTCACGAAATAGAAATAGAAAATATATTTCGGCGTTCAAATATCATTCCGTTACGGCCGCCATTGCGGTCTCAACGCGCCGCGTCCTTGTGTGATTGACTACACGCACACTATAAGGAAGGTCTGTTAAGATTTAAAAAATATAATTTCTTTTATCTAGAGCTAGACCTCTCTCAAAGGGAGAAGGTTTGCAGCTCATCTCGATTTAGTGCGGGTTGATGCACAAAATTTCATGCGATACTTGTAGGTTTAATCACAAGTGTTCATGGAAAAGGGATCGCTCTGGACTTTTTTTTGCATTTTCCCTTAAATAAACCTCTTTTATTTATAATTAATAGGATAGGAAAGCGAACATACCAGTTATTAGGAAATATACTTCTGTGAACATATTCATAAACACCTGACGATCTAAACCATTTTCGCTTGAGATGTATTTATAAGTAATCGCGTAGTCGATGTGGCGGTACGAGCACAACGCCGTGTAGGGTTTTGTTGTCGGTCGCCGGTGGACACTGAGTGACTTCCAGCGCATCATCAGCCCGGGTGTTCGGTTACGGGTACATGATCGTGTCGCGATCGCAGTCGGAGTTAGTTTTTACAAAATCAGACCAGTTTGGTAATTTCCATTTGTGTTATGAGCGCAAAGTAAACTTCCATTCATAATGAACATCATATTATTGTTGTATAATCCGATCTATAAAATGTAATCGTTGTTCGTGGGATATCGGATTATCCTTTCGGCAAATTAAAACCGCGAAGGCTTTATTGACCGTGATATAATTGTATGAAACATTTAATATTTTTAGTTAATTGTACTATAAATTAATTCAAAAGCGTAATATTTTGTTACGTTATCACAGTGAAATAGGTATCGTGGGTTAAATAAAAACTTGTTTTATTGTAGAGTTTTTAACAGACTACGCTGTTTGGTAATGCCTTTTTATATTTAATATAATCTTGTTTGGAGTAATATCCCTTACTATTTTTTGTGAAATTTTAAATTCTTTACCAAGCCGGGTTAAAAAAAACTCACAGTATATCATAATACGTAGAAACCAATCCCGAGTCCCAGGAAGGGCGTATTAACTTTTCAAAGTCGGACCCTCGGTGTTATTAGTTAACCTTTCCTTCTCGTGTCTATGAAAAGATGTGTACTATTGTGAGTATACATAATATTGCTGAATTAATGTTGTGAAGCATCTGTAAGTATACCCACATATTTAAAGCCTCCCAAAGTCTCGAGCTCTAACGCTACAAATAGATCAGCTCTTTTTTTAACACAATGACACTGAGTGCGTCTATGTGACGGAAGACTACTTGAGGGAGGGTTATAATATATAAAATTGGTCTGGAGCTTACTACGAAAGTCAGCAGACAGTCAAATTCCTCTTTACGTATTTTGAGGCAATGCAAGATTTCAGAAAAGCGTACTACTATGAAGTCAGATGTTTAAAAACAAATGTATTATTTCGTTTTGTATAATCCTTAACAAATATACCTCCTCACAATAAAAATATCATGTGCCTCGTTTACTCCACATCGACATGGTTACGTCCTCATACTCGCGATAGAGATCGCAACAGTGCCCGCGTTGTAGTGGAACTAATGCTGATAATAAAGTGTTTGGAGTCCGGAAAAGTGCGACAGCTGTAAGGAATTTTATATACACCTCATTCATCTCATCGGTGACACTCTCGTAGGATATGCCGGCAGCGATCGGATACAGCGTTATGAAAATATTATGCGTGGCATAAAAGTGAGGTCGAGGAGGTGAACATCCATATTGTAATAGTTTGATCGTTTGACTCAGTGGTAATATATGAGTACTGACATCGGGAAGCTGAGGGATCGCATTCACTGAGCTTATTCGCCATTTTTTTAAGGTCTGAGGTGATAATTTCCGAATTTTTGGTAGATTGTTGACTATAAATAAGCAAGTGTAATACTTCTATAATGAATAAAGATTTTTTTCCTCAGCTTTAACAGAAAAGTTTTTCTAATTCTAAGAGTCTGTGAGTCCTTTGCTGGACTCGGAGTCTGGAGACCGAAGTGAGCGGATGCGGTCGGTGTGTCGTGGGCGATCGGGCCCGACCGACATAACTCACGTGAATTTATCGCTACGCGGATAAAGGTCTCCGTCGAATATCTCAGGGGCCATTATTGCTGCCATAACCGGAGCCATTCGTCACGATAGGTCTCGGCCTCGCCTTGTTCGCTGTCGCTCATATCTCCGTCGTAACTTCTGTCAGCGATGTTTATTTCGCCATTCAAAGCTAAAAGGACGGTCGTAAGATTAGCGGAGAAAATGAATCGAATTCATTCACAAACAGACCGTTGACGGCTTTATTCGCCGATAAAAATCGTTTCCTAAACGACTTTCACTCGAAGGTTCTCGTCGGACTCTCTGCCCCTCGAATTTTATTTGAAGAAAATTAAGTCAATGCAAATCAATTTGAGTAGATGTACAAAAGAAGTCTGGCGTATTCAATAAGCCAAAATCTTTTGAAAGGGATGCTCTTTTAAGGTATTTGTGGTAGCAATTTATATAGAATTCAGACGACACTCGGTGAAGTAATATTGTGAAATATATTCATGAGTCCTTTACAGTATATTATGGAATCTGTGATAGCTTTACCTAAGAATAAAAACTAGAACTTAGTGTGTCAACATAATTGGCTGCACTTCATATACATAATATTGCGTAAAAACATTCACAGTGTAAATGTATTATTTTAAAAAGTATATAATTAATTATTTATAACCCACTAGAAGGGCTCATTTTTATGTATTTACCAAAACAACCATGGAGCTACCACAGGTTATAATGATGTTTTAAGTTTGGATTTAAATGGAAATTAGATTAGAGTGTGGGTGGGTGGAATCGAAAGCAGACTAAGATTTTCTTATTATTATTAAAATGTCTCTCATTATGTTGTGCATTTCCGTGCTTTTTCATTTTCCGGCATAAAGCGGCCTCTGAGCTAAGCTTTAATTACGGCGTCATGAGGCCTGACTATAAATAGAGTTTCGCGTATAGCACCCGAATTCCGCGTGGACACTAAACCAGATGCAATTAATTCGGTGTAATTACGCGCGCCGAGCGCCGGCACGCCGCCGTCGACAACAATCACGCACTCGTTCACTCCACGTTCGCCCCCCCCCCCGCGCCGGCCCCGCCGCGCCGCCGTCCCTCCGCCGGCAAACAAGTGCCACCTTTGTGTGCTGACGCCGCTAGTTTAAACAATGTCGAGTGAATCTCGCCGCCTGTTTGTCTATCGACACTTGCCTTGTTTACCTTAATAAGCCTGGAGCTCGTCAAGTGCTCTCTATTTCCTTCTGTTTAAATACTTTACAAACTATTTACATTAAGAAGACTTTCAGTTACAGCAAAGTTCCCTGAAAGTAGACAAATTATACTTCAAATATTTACTGAGCGCAGAACTTTGCATATTCATTACTTTGCATAAGCTGATATCGTGCAAAGACTAATGCAATAGAAGCAACAGGAAATGTCAGGTATTTTCGGTTGAAAAAAGTTTTACTTGATTCCTGATATATTGAATCTTACTGATGTTAGTACAAAATGTCCGGAATATTATAACTTGTTAATGGCCGACGCTTGCACAAAAGCAAAGTTCGGCAAAGATCGGACATCGGATGGAATCACTTTACGGGCGAGCATGAGGTTATTTACTTATACGAAGCAAGCTCATGAAAACGCGGAGTCCGGGTTCGATTTTTAATTCAATTTAATTATCTTTTAGTATAAATATCAGGATGAAAATGTGCTTTTAGGTGACGTTTTAATCTCTCACATAATATTTTACGGTTACCTCAGGAAATGCAGACGTGATAATAATTTGCTCTTAAAGTACTTCATGATGATGTACATATGACACTTTTTGATGCCAACGTTTCTTATATGTAAGTCTAAGTATTTATTTGTGCGTAAAATAAAGTCAATTTAAACCCTGTTATATAGCGTAAAAGATTTACGGAAACATCAAAAGGCAGAGAGTTGCGGCGAAATATTTCTGTATACGACTGTATCTTCGGAAACCGCGGCCGTAGTCACACGGTCACACGACGCCCTTAATGACTTGGTCGCCGTGCGTTCAGCGGCGCAGATGTGCTCCCGTCATTATGTTGACGTCATTACCGCCGAAGAGCTTCCGTCGCGAGAGCCTTTCTTTGTGACCACTCCCCTCTACCCGCGACCCTTCCTGGCTCTGCCGCCTCGCACTGATTGATAACCGCCTCGTCACACCCTCGATGTCGAGTCAATATCTATTGGAATTTAATAGCAAGTGTTTGGGAGGAAAATCGCCGTATCGGTTTTTGTGAGAAGCGAAGATTGTCCCTCATACCCCGACACGTTGCGACGCAGTCCCGGCGACGGAACGGGAGTCGTGTCTCTCGAGAATTCGCGTCACGCTGCAGTCGCGACGACACCTCACGGGTGCGATGTCAATCACTTCAATATCCAAAATATTTTATTATTATTCAATATGATGCTGAACTTTGGGAATACGAATAGCTTTTAATATGTATTTATTTTTCATTTGGAAAGTTATTTTAACATATTAAATTCTGTAAATATTCATTATATTTACAGAACGAATGCTTCGTATAATGAATTAGGTTTTGTCTTATTACGTTCGTGTGTGTTTGTATGCGTACGTTATGAGTAAAAGATAAAATGGTTTCAACATTAATAAAATTAAACGTTTGTTGAAAATTCATAAATATGAATACAATAAAAAATCATTCACCTGCTAAAAATTTATACATATTATTTGTTTGAAAGAGTAATCAGTGTATTGTAACGCTGTATCATGACTGGGAGTATTTATTGTAAGATGTCGCTATGTTCGCTTGTCCGGTGACTAGCGTTAATCGTTAGCGATCGCAGTCAAGAAGGCTAATTATGACTTGAAAGTAATGGCTACAGGCCGGTAAAGATTTTAGAGAGTCGCAAATTTAAGTCAGATTCAAAACTTTATCTAATAAACATTTTGTAAGCAAATTCGTTTTTAAAGAGAGGGGAAATGTTTGAAAATTGGTTTCAGCAAAGCAAATGATCAGAGCCAAACAATGCCGAGTAATGAATATGGCTAGATTATGTTTATTGTTTTAATTGACAAGCTGTTGCTTGTACGTTATTCCGGTTTGTATGGCAGCTCGTCAGTCCTCTTACGAGCTCGTTTCGGTTGTCATATTACAGAATGAATTAAATACGATGTTCCGGCGATTAAGAAAGGAGGCAAGAAAATAAGAAGATCCTTTTCTTAAGTGACAAATTAAATGTATTACATTATATCCGATGAAACTGCTAAAGCATAAATCTCATGGTATAAAATAGTTATAAGCAAAGTACATAATAAGGCTAACTTCTCTCTATTATTGTCAATTGTTCTCTGCGGTACGTTTCTTGTGCTAATGAAACGTTGTAAGATTATTATTTTATTAGCAAAATACATCAATATAGATCCATCTCAATAATACGGGTAATATTTTGCTGTTGAAACACTTGTACCTTGGAGTAGTTGTGCAAAAGGCTTCATTTAACAGCTCATCATATTACCTCTACAGGTGACAAGGTGGTTCGTTTTTTTTTTGCCCAGAGGATTGCAATTGCGATTCAAAAGGGAAATGCTATTAGTATTCTTCCCAACATTCCACGCGTTAAAGATTTATACAGTGACGTATTTAAATCCATGCCTAATTTAAAATTAATTTAAAATTAGGCAATAATTACCCTTTCAGATTAAAGGTTAATCCTACTACTATTATAAAGGCGAAAGTTTGTATGTATGGATGTATAGATGTTTGTTACTCTTTCACGTAAAAACTACTGAATGGATTTGAATGAAACTTTACCACAATATAGCTTATACATCAGAATAACACATAGGCTACAATTTTCGAGGTTTCTAATGTGAGGTCGTAAAAATACACATTTTTTGCACTTACATTGCAAACGCTGACTGAATCCTACAAGATAGATCAAAACAATGTACTACAGTATTGTACAACTTAAAAAGGTCTACAAAAAAGTCCGTGATGGTATATGTTTATCTCTTAGGAATAACCCACAATAACCATTTTTTATCCTTTACTTTGTACGAGAAATAATGGCTTATTTACGAAGCGATTTTAAGCGATTACTAGACTAGACGGGACGAACCTGAAGTCCACGCGAACGAAGTCGCGGGCAAAAGCTAGTAATTATTTAAATGGATAATAATATTTTACTTATATTAAATTTTATTGTACACCAAACAGACAATATAGATTTAGCCTTAATAAAAGAGGTGTACAGTTTTGGCGACCTTATCGCAACTATGCGATCTTTTCCAGGCAACCATCGGTGTAGGATAGGATATCTCATAGAATATGAGGTGGGTGGTGCTGTAATAATAAATAAAATAACGTGAATCTATTACTAAAACTGTTAAATAAATTTAATAATATAGAATACATTAATAATATATCAAAAAATAAATAACATCATCAATACATATAAAATAAAAGTATTCAATAAATACACACTAACTAAATACACACTACATACAACACGTACGAATTTTATATACTATATGTCTTCAAACATAACGAGAAACAGAAAAAATAAATAAAATAAATCAATGGTGTACAGACATTTGAGAAAAAAGTGATCTTTTTAGAGTTGTTTATTAGCAAGACTTGAAAAAAAAAATACAAATTACATATATAACATTTTGACGTATAAATATTGCTTTACTAAAAGAAAACCGATTTTCAAGGGGTCGCTTAGCAAAAACTGCTGTGAAGCTCATTTTTAGGGTTCCGTACGTCTGAATACAAAAACGGAACCCTTATAGGATCACTCGTGTGTCTGTCCGTCCGTCGCTTGCAGTCAATTCAATCTCCGAATCTATTAGACCGATTAAGTTGAAATTTGGTACACATATCAATTCCTGAAACCCAAATACAGAGGTGTGACGTGAGCAGATGAAATCTGTATATGGGGGTCATTTTTGGGGGGGAAGGGGAAAATTAAAAAAAAACATGCTGAAAACTGCATCGTGTGGTATATCAAATGAAAGGTCTTGTTGAGAAGATCTTATATGTATTTTTTTGTAATTTTAAAATAAATAGTTTCCAAGTTATTCAAGAAAGTAGACGAAAATTGACCAGTCCCCCCTTATCTCCGAAACTACTGAACCTAAAATTTTGAAAAAAATACAGAAATTAGTTTTCTCCTTATAGATTATAGGAAAACCTATAAGAAGTCCATTATATTGAAATAACATGGTAAATCACTCAATATTGTGCGTACCAACTTACATTTGCAGGTGGAATGTGTGGGAGAACATATTTTTTAACTCCAATGTTAAGTTTTGTTGAATCGGTTTGTAGATGAATATTTAATGAAAAATATAAGCTCACAATGAGCATTCTACGACCAATATTTTAGGAGATATTAACATCGTACGGAACCCTCTTCACGCGAGTTCAACTCGCACTTGTCCCCTTTTTTATTTCAGATGAGAATATAAGTTACTATTGTACGCTGATTATATTTATTTACCTAATTTTGTTCCATAAGATGTCAAACAATATCTTACGATGTAATCAATGCCGTCTCAGTATCAGTACTTTTATTTATTGTCAAAAATTAAATGTATCATTTTTTTTTCCTGAAACGCCAAATCTTTAAAAAGTGATGTACTAAAGATGGAAGCGTCGGATCTTATTGACACTGCAAAATTTCATGATATCACTAAATTCTGGGCTGCAAATTATATGCGTAGAAATTGAGCAATGACGTGTAGATTGTTGTGGACTAAAACGATTATGTTTTTGACTGACGTGGAAGCGGCTCGCCTTGTTTATTTTAATTACTTCCGAAGCATAATGTCTTATAGAACTCCGCTCCGGGGGATCCGATATCAGGACGACCCCTGGCTTGCAGAAAAGGTCTAAAGGTCGGACATTATACAAAAAGCCAAGAGTTTCTTTGAGATACAAATTTTAAGAAAAATCGACTGTCGATTCTATTTTTATAATAATATATGTACATATCGCGTGTTGATAGTATGCGTTATGGTTGTAAAAATATAAAATACTTTTGTAGAAATTTGACGCAGATACTAATAGTTGGGCGCTGTCAGGAAAGGACGCCAACGAGCGTTTGTGTGTTTAAGTATAAAATTAATGATTTCGTGGTATGGTTTTGTGCGAATCCGTTTGGTATTGACAGCTCCGGTTTGAGATGTCAGTGAGCCAGTGTAACCAGGCACAAGAAACGTCTTTACTTCCATTTTAAACTTTATTTTTTAGCTGTAATGATGACGCGTACAATTGATAAATTAATTTGCATAGAAATAATGCGATACATTAAATTAACGCTCATAAATTTCCAAAACAACGTTTAATACGGCATCATACTAGACCAAATAACGAAATGTTTCAGTTAGATTTTATCTAAGAACTAGCTAATCCCGCCCGCGTGATGTTTGTTTGCGCCAAAACTGTTTCGCTGTGCTCTCGTTGTGATTCATTTATTTGTTTTATCCCAATTAGCAACAATAACACTGAAAGACTATATTCCATTTATGTTTAGTTGAGATTTGTAAAACGCCGTCTTTTTTGCTTTACATTGATTTTAACTATTTCATTCATATTTATGGGAATGATTGGATACTTTATTAATCTCTGTGAATAAATTAAAAATATTGTTCTTATCCTAGAAATACATACGTAAAAATTGTATTACACTTTTGTTAGAATAATATTTTGATATTATTTTTTATTTGATCTCTGGACAATTTTTATTACAATACAATACCTAAAATATGAATATAATGAATATGTTTAAATATCATGAATTAAAAATATTGTTTACAACGAATAAAACAAAATATTCGCCGACGAGCTGTCAACAGGACTCCAGGACGAGTCAGGTGCGGGATGGCGCGCCGTGAATAATATAATATGCTCGGCATCATTCGGTAGTTTTTGTTCATTCGCTGGCAGAGGAAACATTACGACGCTCTTGCCGAGTACTACTGTATGCATACTATACTCGATATAACGCACAAGTTCTACTTATAATCAATGCAATTGCTGGTAGATGAAAATTACTCAAATATACCTACGGCTTCAACATAATTTTAATCGATTGGATAAATTTTCTAAAGTATAACTTTTGTTGCAGATTTCTTTGGGTTTATTTTGTACAAAACTCGAAAGCTTCTGTTACGATTCCGCCCCGTTTGTGCTAAAAGTGTCCGGGCTGCTATAACTTTCAATTATTAAAGATATTTTGTTCGACAATAATTTTGAACTTTAATTATTTCTCTAATATTTGAAATTTTCAAAAGTTATAATTATTTTTAAGAAGTAATTATTTTTTTGTCTTCGTTGAATTTTAGATTGTCTAACGCCTACAATGTTTGGAAAATGGCAGTTGTCTCTACTTCTCAGTTGGAAGTCGATGTATGTGGCGTTTAAAATATGTTAAAATAGAATTGAATTTGCCGTCGAAAAGTTTTTCGTATGGATATTTAATCTGACAAAACTTCAGAGGATACTTAAATTTAGGAGTGATTGATCTTCGAGGCGTCGGAGATGTATCAATTAGGTATTGTCGGCGTTTCGACGCACTCGTCTGATTGTTCGGAGCATAATTAATGATAGGGAACAATGCGCGGGCGACATAACTAATCATTCAACCGCCAGCACCGCCAAATTCGTCCATTGAGCGTTTTACGTCTCTTTATTCGAGAAATCGATTTAGCTAATGGAGCCTCTCGAAAGCGATGTTCTTTTCTTCCCGGTGATGAATCAACTGATCGAAGACTTATTCAACTAATAATTCGAACTAATATCGCTTCCGACGCATCATTCGCTTACGCAATTGAATGTAACTAATATTAAATAACACTTGGAATTGGAATCCACGTCTCAATCCACGAATGATCTGGGCGTCCGAGTCGAGAGCTATTCGACTCATTGGCGTCGTTGAAGGGGGAGCGACTGCGAAACTTGCTCCTCGAGCGCCTCACGAGCCCTCGAACTCGGCCGTACTGAGCGTTGAATTAATCTTCTGCTTCCGAAGTGCATCTCTGTGCTGCATACCGGAATCTTCGAGTTGGAAATGTTGATCTTACCTACTGTACTTGTAAGTGATTTCCAACGGGAAACGGATGGGATTGGCACTATTTAATCGCAGTACATTTACGATATAACTTTTTAACACATGAGGTAAGGAGATAATACGAGCTTTTGAATGACTTGACAAGAAAAATGATTATCATTGCATAAAATGTATTGTATTGAGGACTGAGAAGGAATAAAATAATTTTAAGTAATCAGTTCGAAGAATAACAGCGATTGCACGAGTTACGATGCGGAGCATCGGAGATATAAATAATTTAATTGCAATCTTCTCAGTTCGCGTAATTGAGACAGGTTCCATACCTCTGTAGGTAAAGATAATTTAATGGAGTTCATTATGTATTTTTAATTGATTTAATTTCCTAGAAATATTGAAAAATATTCACACAACAAAATAGAGCAATCCGCGGTAGGACGACGGCTATAAAGTGGGAATTGACCTCTCACCTCGACTGTTTGTACAAACATTTGTTTTTTTTTTAAATATAAGTCTAAATAATTGTTTTATTTATTTACCTAACTAACCTAAAAAAATTCAGTAGTGATAAATAGTTGTGAAATGAAATGTGAATGTGTCCATGAATTCTAATAATTTCTGAATATTATTGTAAATAGGTTATCTATTTATAGAATTATACAATTAATTGTATAATTCGTAAGGTTTTTCGTAAACTGGCTAAAAGACGACGATGACTGTTCGAAGATTTCGGAAAGGATTTTTATCGGCGCGCGTCTCGTAAAGCAATGTATTATGACATGAACATTTTATGACCCTCGCACTCACGTGCGAAGCAATGCAAGGGACACCATGTAACAACAAAGTCTGGAATAATAACAAAGTCACGTCAATATCCTTACTAAATTAGTAAGAGCCGTATCAATATGTAAAACAAGAAACATGAGCAATCTTTATAATTATAAGCTTATTTTGATAGATCAGCCTCAGTATAATATAGCAAGGGGTCCTATTCTAAGTTAATGGTTTTTGTAACTGTTTTGTTTTTGTATAGCGATACATATAAAACTGTAAAAATGCCGATATGAACAATGCATTATTACTGGAACACAATGAGTTGTTGACACATAACTTGAATTTAAAAGCCAAAATGCTAAATGTGTGGTGATTACTTAATACAAAATGTAGAACTAAAGTGAGACGATGGTATGAACGATACCGCGGAATTTACAAATTATTTTAGATAAAAAAATTTAGTGGAATCCTCATTTGTCATCCTATACAGGAAGACTCGGCTCAGCTTACTTTTGAGTCACGCCTGTCACCGCGTAGAATATGCGGAGAGGAAAGTAAGACGGACAAGTGATTGGACATTGACACCGTTGACATCGTATTCGATATTTTGATAAAATATTTATGTTTTTAGATTAGTTGATTTGGCGTAATGTTTCAGATAAAAACAGACGTGACGCGCAGACGTGTCGCTCGACGATCTTTTGTAGCTTCTCTCATTTATTCCGGCCGCTTCGTGCATAATCTCGACTACATTACGACTGCTTGTTTTTGAGTTTATTTTCCTCTCTTCAAACGATACTCTTTCTTGATTGCTCCATTGTCTCACTCGGCTTCATAAATGACAAAGACCCAAATAGCTTACAATTGATTGATGTATTTTTATTGAATTGAGTTGTTTTAATTTGGGAAACCGAGAAACGCTTCAGAAGAGTTCTTTGTTTTATTTTTATGAAAGAAAAAACTAAATAATAGAAACGTCATCGTGTACAATCCACGAAGACCGCCTGGCAGAGAGGGAGCATTTGATTGCGGGCGACGTGAACAGCCCTCGGCCGCCGTCACAGCGCTACAGCGCTAAATTAACCTGTTCTAATTATTGTAATGCAGTATCATTACTTACAAATTAATTAAAAAACAATATTTTAAAAAGTACTTATTGACATATTAAACAGTTATACCAGTTGTGTCTAGTTTTTTATTGCGATTTAATATTATGGGGCTGATACAATCGATATTTGCTATGATATTGTCGAGACCAAGGAAAACAGTTCATGTCAACTTTGACGTATTATAACAATTCAGAGCGACACAAATTACCGGATATTTGTACGAGTGACTGATGAAAGAAATACGCATTTGTGAACCGTCAGTAGTCGTTTTGCGTTACGGGGAAGTGATATCTAGCTCAGCGTACGTTCGTTCGTTAATCCTGACTCATCATCATTATTACGGTTTTTATATTTGTAGTCGGACTGAAAAATGGGGACCTGATGGCAAGTGGCCATAGAGATTGGTAGTGAACGCAATGTTAATCATTCCTAGTATCGAACGACAATGCGTGTCTAAACCATGACAACAACGATCTGCCTTGTGCTTGTAGCTACACTGGCCGACCCGCCCTTAACACCAGAACACAACAATACTGAGTACTGTTATTTGGCGGTAGAATAACTGATGAGTGGGTGGTACCTATACAGACGGGCTTGCACAAAGCCCTACCACCAAGTATACAAAATTTTGTATTTGTTTGTATTCGTTTTGCAAAGAAAATAACACATTTATTTTAATTTCGTTCATCGTACCTTGTGTCGTACAACATATTAAAGTAAAACGCGGTCTCAGCTACATGGTAGTGTCCGATGCACAATGGCTGTCGGGAAGCGTTTGTCGTTGTTTCAGTGATAAGGCCTTTGTACAAGTATGCTTGCTTATTTGTATGTGAATTTACTTGACTCGCACTGAGTATTGCCGCCGCCGGCACATTGTCCAACCACCAAGTAAATACATCAAAATGCATAAAAATATTACTCACAACTCCATTATTTCTCCGAGGTGTCTGGTAGTGAGAGTCATTTTTAAGCGACTTCAAAAAACGGAGTGTTCTCAAGTCGACCGGTATATTATTTTTTTTTTTATGTTTGTTCGACGATTACTTTGCCATTTATGAACCGATTTTGATGATTCTTTTAGTCACAAAGAAGATGCTCCTGGAATGGTACCATGATGAGGATATCAGATTCTGATGATGTGATCCTGGAGAATTTTTATAGGCACATGTACCGTGTGAAGTATGCATTTATTATAAAATATGTATTTTCTGAAGTTGTATTAACATTTGCTTATGGCAATCATAATGTTATACTGCTGAGCTGATGATGGAAGGTGTAAGTCCTCAATTACTAGGAGTTAGGAAATAGATCTTTCAACATTAATACATGGATTTATACTCCTCTTCGTAGCTTTTATGAAGAGAAGTACAGGTTCACTAAACATTTATTTTGTTATGTTATTGCTTAGTATATCATGCTCCAGAAGTGGTCCCATATAAGTTTTATTTAAATAGATTCAGTGCTTTTTGAAAAAAATCAACAACTAACAATTTGTTACATAAGGATTTTTAATTTATATTTTGAGAAAATACCACTAAAAAGAGTAAAATAAAATATTTTTTAAAAAAAATAACACCGACTTCAGAGTGATCATGAAAAGTGAGAGTGAAATCGGGCGATTGTAGCTAATTATTTCTACATTTTGTTTTTCACTCAAAATCGTCCGACTGCAATAATCCGTGTTTAAATCAAATTATTTTATTACTTTTTGGTGATCACGTTGAAGTCGGTGTTATTTTTTTAAAAAAATATTTAATTTAAGTGCTACATGTATTTCTTTGCGATTTTTTTCTGCTATTACATATATGACTGTTTAATGTTAATAAAAATAATAATGTCAATAAAAAGAAATAGCAAAAATTTAGTATGTTAAAAATATGTCAGCTAAAATGATGATTTATCTGATCTCCACAGCTCGTATTCCACTGCTGCGTCACACGTGAGCTGAGCCTGTAATTTGATATCCGTTATTGTATTTGTGTTCGCGTGTTTCATTATGAGTTAAGTGTTCGTTTGACTCGGATAAGTTGTCGAGGACTAGCTGTTCTGTTATATCAGATTTTGATTATGTATATAATATATTTAATTTATCATGAGATTATCTGCGCTGAACTCCACCTGGTACCCGGCGGGCTTCATTCGTTCGTTGCACTTTAACTCGGCATTGCTATAAACGTGTAGCTGCGGAACAAAGCGGGCGCAGACCCGGCCGAGGCGAGACCTTAATATTTGACTCAGTCTACTTACGCTTACGTTCCGACTCGCCTTACATCGCATTAATGTTATGAGAAACTTGAAACTGTAATATTCGGAGTATTTCCTTTTACTTCACGGTTTATATTCGTATTCAGAGAGATTAATGTATTGGAGTCGTCTTGTGCGATGAATACACTTAAGAGTTTCATCTGCAAAGAGAAGGAAGTCTTGAGATATCGTAAGCATCAAGTCCACGTACAAGATATTGTTTCAGTGGTTCTTTTCCCATTTGTTCCGTTACGTAGGTAAATAAAGTAATATCAGTTGACATACATTATTTAGCTACGTAGCATAATATATTCTCTAACATCGTTTCGATGTTGTGCGTGGTGTAGTGTCGCGTTGATGGTGCGTAATTCCCGCGGGCGCGCGACTGACGCCGCATTTAACGCGCTTACGATCAATGGCCGGTTAGCGCGCCGACGATCTCAAATCCTTCCATCGTATCAAAGGATACAATTACAACGATAAAATCCCGCGGCAAATCATGTTTCACGTCCGGGTAAATTGTATAATCATTATCGTTTCAGATGCAAATGTGGGTGCGGATTTACATTTAATGTTTAAGCAGTAAACATCTAGGTTTGGTCGAGATGGATATTTGTTATGTATGCATCGGCAATCACGGCATAATGCGCGTCGGTTACACGTGCGCGAGTTAGTCGATTGTCTTACAACGATAAACAACTGTATGGAATGAACCTCCCAGCACGGAGCCATAATATTCGTTTATTACATTAAAATGCTGCAATTAAGTCAAATCAAAGGTCGATCCATTGTTGTGTTCATCTCTACGAGGATTAGTTGACATTGATGGGTCTGAGGTTGACTTCTAAAGCTTATACATATTGTGAATATTTAAACAACAATGAATGTACCTGTAATAAATATAATGTCTTTTTTGACTGATTATTTTTACCTAATATTTTATTATTAATTAAATATGGCTTTATTGCAACTTCACGCATATATCTCAAGGTATATTTTATATAAATATAGTGGTGAACATGTTACATGCTCAGTATCGCACCGAGCGATCTCCCTGCGCGGTCAGATCACGCGGTGCTCCCATACATGACACGAGTACATAAGCACACGCTGCACTGCATCGTCCGCTCCACTCGCGCCTTATTCCTTTACTTGCTTTGATTCGAACACCTTTTAACATATCCGAGACTACTTACCCAAATCGGAAATGCAAGCAAACACTCTAGTCAAAATGGCCAAAATGTTAACATTCGTTCTAAATAGGAAAAATGTATAAAATAAACATTTTTTAGTCGTCTTGTGAACGAAAACTATAAATTATTTCAGGAAAGTATTATTTAGAACAGAGGGAGTCTCTGGTGGGATCCCATCGGAAAACGTTAATAAGAAAAACACCGAATAATCTTGACTGTTAGAGTTTTGGGGGCCGGTATTGCCCGAGCTCTCGTTTTACTTCGGGTTCCATATAAACTTCAACCCACTTAAACCTATCATGGGATGGATATTAAACATCAATATCGAAATTTTTTACTTCAAAATGTAGAAATTTTATATAAACTGTTGACCTAAATTTCAGCCTCTTTGGTGATTAATTTTCTATAAACATTAACCATTATCCTTAACTCATTAATGGGCCTAAATATTTAGATATCTACCAAAAATTTTTTTTCCATAAAAACTTTCATTCCCATCGCACTACTTTTGGAGTTTGAAAATTCTTCTTAATGCTTACGTACCTTCCGTACGTACTATCAGTGAATGTGATCCTATATTATATCCCCTATAACCGTCAAGTCATGCTGGGTGAGAATGTATTTCAGTCAGTTTAAAATTATTACACAGTAACAGATCACAGTTGATTTTAAATATATAAGTGTTTCGTAAGTGGAAGCGGTAGAAGGAATACAGGAAAACAAAGTAACAAAATTTCATTTTAATTATTTAATAAAATTTGAAACCAAATATTTTGTTAAACCAATGTTTTGAAGGTAAATGGACAAATTGGCCGCCGTATTGCTTTATTCGTAGCCAATGCCACCGTAAGAAGTATTAAAAACTCTCCACGCTGACACTTCCTAGCTCATTATTTTAACCGCACAGTACAGCAGAAGTTTCGAAGCCCACCCGGATAGATATACCACTCATTAGATATTGTACAGTAAATAGATGTTTTAGGTGTATACGGCAATACTTAGTATTGTTTTGTTGCTTTTTAAAGCACGAGGGAACCTAGAGAGTGAATGAAGTGAAGGTGAATTTCACGAACAAAAGATATATAGTCTCAGTATCCTATGCCACCATATTGGTAAGGATTGGTTAAAATTTCTTACAACGACAATGTCTATTGTCGCAATAGCGACCACTTACCACCACCAGACACCATTTACCGTTCACCATCGTAAAAAATGTGAACGGACTCGTCCCACCCACGGGCCCGCACCGAAGCCTTCTATCGGTGAAATGGTTCTCCCTTCACCTTTATGGTAATTCGAGGCCGATAAACAAGATCTCATTGGGCGAAAAAAATATAGCGAATTATTTAAAAGATTCTTTGTAAGCATATCTCAAACGAATTTCTAAGGAAATCCTTGTAAGCCTTATGAGTTATACCTTGGTCCTGTTACCGTGTTGGCTCCATTTATTACATGCGTATTTCGTACTTTATTAAATTAGTCAAAAACAAGGGAAAATACAAACACGGCACATATACAACAAACATTTGTTCCAATCTTACCCCAACTAACCTCCGCTAACAATTTGAGCGGCTGACAGATATGATCGCTAAGTGTAGCGTTAATATTATTATGATAAGCTTGCAGTGATTAAAAGAGGCCCGCAATGTAGGCTTATCCATATTCACTGACCAGCTCATTGTGTGACCGTATTATACTTAATATTGTTTAATACTGCCCAATATCGCATTATCAAGATTACTATGTCGACATTGGCCAAGCTTGTCCAAGCGGGCTCATCCTTTATTGAAGATTTCGAAAATAAATGAAATTAAACAAATTAAAAATATATGGGCGTAATAAAGTATTTCTACTTTTATGTGATGATTTAAATTTGGCGGTCGACATACATGTTTGATGGAATATTCACTCTTAGGCGATTTTATTGCCCAATATATTATAAACAAAAGGAATTTCCCTGTAAGTTACGATACCTCAACGTTATTATGTGCAAACTTACCCTGTATCTCAAGCCGACGTCCGGCGCTATTCCGACGCGCGTCCCTTACGTGTCCTCTTATTACAGTCGGTGTCGCATATCACTTTCTGACACTTTACGCTCGTACTCTGCGGTGAGATTTCGTGTGGAATTGCAGTTCCTGGTGGTTGCCCACCAGGAAGGGGAGGGCAATGTTATGTATAATTTCATCTGACAGAACAGAATGCTTCGAGAATTTGAAATTTCGGTAGGTCTATGCTTTGTTATGTAGAAGCGCAATCAGAAGGAATTATGCTTAGGATTGACTTGCCTCGTTAAATTCTTCTGATCATACTATTTGGTCTTTCATATTCAAATCTGTCAAGTTAGGCCGAGAATTCCCAAATATTTCAAATAAACAACACAAGGCGTTAAACAACACTTTGAAGCACAAGGGAAGCGAAGTGAAGGCTGCAACAAAGCGGCCGCGGGTGTCCGCTCTGGTTCAGCGAGCACTCAGCGCGGGCTCGCATTTGGGGAATGTGGAGCGCTTATGTTTCGCTTTTGCCGCTCGTACCGTTGCCATCCAACTGGCTTTGGGCAATTTGAGATTATACCATTTGTAGTATTACGGTTTTTTATATATTAGGTATTTACGTCCTTAACTTATAAATTCAACAAGCTGATAAAGATTATATTTGTCTTAAAAAAAATTGCAACTTTTGCGAAGGTTCGCAGTAACCGTGACGACACCGACTTACTCAACCTTCAAATTCTTCGAACACAATGATACTATAATTTTTGCTATTTAGTGGTGGAGTATATGACACAAGTTTCCTCACGATGTTTCCTTCGCCGCCGAGCACGAGGCGAATTATTACTAGAAATCAGGGGCGTGAAGAAAGGTGTAAATGTTCCGATACGGTCATTGCTCCCGTTGTGACGGAACTCTTCGACGACTCATAAGCAGATCGAGTGCTAGCAGTAATAATGCTGTCACTAATGGTGAGTCGCGATTTAACAGAATTCAACAAAAGAGCTGAAAACGAGTCTATGTTTGGTAGTTTTGGCGTAATGATCGCGGCGACGGTGGACCAAGCAACCCGCTATATTACGGCGATATATCACGGTTAAGCCTATTTGCCAGTTTACGAAACGCCGGCCGCGGCGCAGATAACACTATTCAGTTATAAATTACAACAGATGATATAATTTAGCGATAAATTACCGCAGAGCTCGTTTGTATCGCGCGCGGAATG
This sequence comes from Vanessa cardui, assembly GCF_905220365.1. Lineage (NCBI taxonomy): Eukaryota > Metazoa > Arthropoda > Insecta > Lepidoptera > Nymphalidae > Vanessa > Vanessa cardui. The sequence goes on from NC_061132.1 coordinate 30,761, forward strand.
AGGCTCGTCCGAGCGGAATATAATGCGCCTGTGACGCCTGAAGGGTAATGATTGGTGGCTGATCGCCGTACCTCGCTAAATATATCATGATATGTTTACATTATTGAATCATTAATATACAAAGTTATGATTCTAACTTTACATTCGCAACACTTAGTTCAAAGGCCGACACTGAGACGTAAGCGCAACCTCTCAAAGTAACAACATGTTCTCGAGTTGAAACTTCGGAACTAAGAGAGTGATGTTTTAATTAAATTAATTTTCGTTTAGCTTCAAAGCTCAAATAGCCAAAATGCTTTAGAAAGATTCGTTAATCTTCGCATCGCGCCCGTACGTGTAGAGGATGAAGTTTTCTTGACTTCATTCGAAGTTGTTTATCAACTTTCAGCGTTCATATTTTTTCACACACAAATGCAATATGTATTTCATTATGTGATTTTGAGCGAAAGTTACTTTAAACAAAAGATCGCTTAAAATAACATACTCATACATGATGCTCCATATTTTAGAATAAATAAATAATAATAGATAAATATTAGATTACATTACTCTGATCCCAATGCAAGTAGCTAAAGCACTCGTGTTATGGAAAATCAGAAGTAACGACAGTACTACAAATACCCAGACCCGAGACAGTATAGAAAAATAATGAACTATTAATTTTAGAATGCAATAATAAGCGGTTTCGTACACCGCTCTGAGTGTCTCCTGTGGCTTGGTTCGGATAATTGGGTTCGATTTTAGGTCGGGCTCGAGAGCACATAAAAACCAAGGTGTTAATGTAGTCCCTGCGGTCAGATTGGCATCCCGGGCTTAAGGAATATGTGAGGCACGAATAGCTCGTGATAATGTTGTCACGTCGCAGCGTCAAGTAATGCTCTGCGTGTACGTTACTGCAATCCGCTGTGATACTGACCGGAGCGGAGCCCCAGTAGAGCGGCGGACGTGAAGTAATCATTGCCGCGCTGAAAGATGACTCGACGACTCTGACTGCGTTGTTCATATGGTGATATTTATACATATAATTATTTTTTTGGACGAAGATTAATTTCTGATGATATTTTCAGTGTTTTCCTTGACAGATTAATATAAGCTTTACTCGTATATATGTTGCTGCTGTTAAAACAGAAGAAAAAAAATAGATTGTAATTGATACTTTTTGTTAAATAAATTTTCACATATTTATTTTTGACATATTTTAAAAAGAGTTAAAAAACGTGATAACTCCAAAATGGTTAATGGTTTTTGCACCATGCATATGAGGGTTAAAATTATTGCAAATAGTCACCCCTGTCACCTCCTAACGGATATACGTCGAGTTACCAATAACCCTGTATAATATAATGTGACATAAGTTATTCCAAGAATATAATGGATATCGTACTACATGAAAAAATAAACATTTTTATAGTCAGATGAAGTCATTAACCCCGGTGTCTGAAGGACGGCTATACTGAAACACTTGTAAGTTTCAACGACTGCTTCAAGTATTAGTGTCTTAGTTGATGTTAAATAACTTCGCAAAGTTACCCATATTACACTCTACTCTTCGGATTGACTTAAGATGATGAATACTGAGATGGTAACTTGATAGATTTAGATTGTCACTTATATACAAAACAGAATAGCACTTAACTTGTTTGAACTTAGATATTAAAGATATTAAATAGTTAACCATAGTAAAGGATAAAATCATTCAAATCTGTGCGACATGAAGTTGAAGATCGACGTTATTTTTAGTAAAGAGGTTGTTGTAAACAGAAAGAAAGAGAGATGGTATGTCACATACTCGAAGTCTCCACCAGCACGGCAGCACGTAAAAGTACTTATTGATAAAATATCAACGGGTTCAAACATTTTCACTTAACTGACTCGTTCCAACTTCACACGACTTATGTACCGATTTTGTTTTTAGCCCTGAGGCTCTTTATTTATATTTTACTAAAGTTGGAATAATACATTATCCCTTGTTTAAAACTCAAAAAATGTTTCCTGGGAGTTATACACTTAATAAGGTTGCGAAATAATACAGTTTGTCTAGTTTTTTGCTATGTTGTTGGTAGGTTAAAACAAGCAAAAGATACACAAACATCCGTTATAATAACAAGAAATAAGATAACTTTTAAATAAAAGTCACATTCATCGTTACTGCTATAAAGTACAACAGAATTGTTAAGAAAATACTTCTCTTCAAGAAATATTTGAAAGCGTTTGTAAATAATCTGTTTGCAGCAGGTCTGAAGTCGCGCCTAACAAACTTGTTCATCTCGAAACATTTGTGTACTCCATTTTGATTGCTGTGTGACAGGAAGTGACGCGGAGTCGTGACGTATAGCAAAGTTCAGTGAACGCGTGGCGCTAGTGTTATATACATAACCGTTACGTTGTATTCATAAAATTATGAATACAATTCTGGTAAGCTACTACTACTACGTAATATATATATAAATGCCTGCCTGCACCTATGATGATTGTGCAGTTTTACCCGTATGAAATTTATAAAACACAATACACTTCCAACCCCCGTTTTACTCCCTTAGGGACGGAGTTTCGTAAAGTCCGTTATAGTTTCTGAGATTTCGCGATTAATCAGTGAGTGGTATTTCGCTTTTACATACACTCAACACATTACGTCCAGCCATGTTGATTTTATTTATAAACGAAGCATCTGCTCGAATGCATGATCTTGTTTAAGAGTCGTACCAAACTAACAGAAAGCGTTTCTTGAAAAATCTTGAAATATTTACAGATTGATTTCAGTTGGCCAACATTTATTCAGTGACTACATTATTACAACAAGTAGAAATGTTGCATTTTTATTGCACTTCATTTTATTGTCTAAGTCTGTTCAGACGGTTGAAAAAGCTATCGAGTTAGCTGTCGATCAATTAAAATAGGATCGTGCGAACAATGTTAGGAGTCAAAAATCAGCTAATAAAGCATTCAATGAAAAAATATCATTAAAAGTAAGCGTTAAAAGTATTTCGAAGAAAATAAATAGAGTAACAAATCAAAAAGTGACCAATAAATTATTCGATTGTCATAATATGTTTCATTTTAAGTCTTTGAATAACTTTAGCACATCAATGATCGCAAATAAATATAAAATTATTTCGAATAACTCACTTAACAATATTATTACTAATGTTATTTCGATGAAAGCCCGCTCGAGTGGCTTATTAGTAGTAGCCATTGAGTTCCGCGCTCCTCGTCCGGTTCTATGATAAGGCCCTCGTTATCATGTGTTATATATAAGACACACTCGAGAGACTCGATACTAGAGACCTCCAATATCCAGCCCCTGCTCCATCATCGTTAGCCACCTAGTTCAGTATTTAAACGTAAATAATATTAGTTAGTATAAAATTAAACATGGAAACTTTCTAGTTAGACTTATTTAAGAGATTAATCATTTAAATTTTTGTCATTCAAATTACGCACTTGCAATTCAAGCCGTCATACAATTTCCTAAATTTGCTTTTTGAAGTGAATTTAGAAAGGGCGCGTTGAAATCCGCCCAAACACATCGTCACAAACTCAAAAAGACCACATAATGATCAACGTGTCGCGGTTTTCGTGACAATAGACAGCGCGCTCGACGCGCACCTAATTAAGGCACGCCATGACGCACTGCGAACTGTTTTACGGAGAGTTCTTTGAGCCCGGCGTAATATACATTTGAGCTTCTTGTGTTAACGACAACCAGATAAACGGATTAATTTTCAAATTCCAATTGAATGCATTAAATAATCACATTCTGTCGTAACAGTAATTTAAACTTTACGTCAGTTCAGAAATAATACTACTGACTTCTAAAATAATGGGACGTGAGTTTTATAAGAGAGTTCAGAATGTTTCCCGGCTTCCCCGGCGGAGGCCGCGTCCCGCTGCTCACAGTGACGTCACGACATACTTTTAGTTGACGATTCCAAAGTGCTTGTAAGTTGACTTTTACTCGAACAAAGTGTACTCTGAATTTAAACTTGAATTCGAAAGCAACTTAACCCAAAGTATTTTCGCCCTCTGGTACAATAACGTAACGTGTTCTTTCTCTTTGATTTAAACAAACAAAAAACAATGTAAATAGTTCCCAAGGAGTAACTTGTGTAGAAGTATTGTGAGTTGTTATTTAATTTAATTTAATCATGAATAACAGTAAATATTTCGATCGATCGCTTCATGTTATCGTATATTATATATATATATATCTATCGTAGTTCTATATTAGTTAGCCAAGTTGCTCTCGTGCGCGCTGTAAACAAAAGTGACAAATTATAATCAAGCACAGTTAACTATAAATATACACTAAGCACGAGAAAACGCTAATATATACATGTTACTGTAGCGATTGTATGAGTGGTGAAACTGAACGTTTACACGAGCCGGCGGTTGTTGAGCAGAAAACTAGCGATGATAAAAATTTCAGTCAAACGTGTCGTTAGTACTATTGCGCTACAAAGTAAGTTTATGTTGGGTTTTTTTCGTAATAATAATAATAACATAATTTCATGAGAAGTACATACTTTATGGGAGGGAATCAACATATTATATTACATACGTAAGCAAACGACAGTATGAATGGAGTCATTTTATACATTTTATTTCCTGAGCACATTTTTGGCATTTGTATCTGTATCATTTCCGCGCACAGAATGCCACCGACTTTCTTTTAACTTTTATGTCTTTGCGGAAGCGTCGTGTGTTCACTCAAATCTTGTCCTTACAACCACATAAGTTGGAATTCGATGGAATTTTTATTTCTACTAAAACTTCGGATTATGCGAACTATGCCTCGGATACCAAGTCAGCAGAGTCGATCTAGTTTCTGTGAGTACTTCATGTCCAGTAATTTCCATTGTGGAGATAAGGTCGTGATATCAAACTAAAATATTTTGAGACGCGGTGAGATTTGAAACGATAAAAATAAAGGAGACAGATGTTTTAAAAAAAGCACCAGAGACCCACTCTGTTTCAGATTTTTAGTACCGGTCGATCTATTTAATTTTGTTTCTTAAACTAGTCAGTCTTAAACTAATCAGTGATTGTCAAGATTTTTTTTGTGCCTTATACCTTACCTGTGTGAACAAGACAAAAATTTTTCTAAAATATATTTCTAAACTCGAACTTAGCGAGGAGAATGGAAGACCTCCTAACGTCACGCAGGCGTCGCCCCGCATCAAGATATTACGTTAAATGTATCAAGTGAACTCGTGATATCGTCTTTGCTGGTTCCTGCATTCTGAACAAAATGGGCTTGGCAATGTAGCTTCAAATGAGAATAAACTACCAAACCGATGTGATGATGAACTGTTTACGGGGTGCGTACTACGTTTAAGACCTGTTTGTGGAATTTTCGTTTTAAGCAGTTCAAGTTTCACTTAGTGCACATAATTATTATAGTGTTATACATACATATATACATAATCTCGATCGGATATGAATGGCGCTGTTACTATAAATGTCCCGCTGAGGTTATAAATTTCAGCGAGAGAGCTAACGAAGCCGCGGGCGCGAGTTGAGCGATGCGATTTTAGGCGCTACCGAGTCGGCGGCGCTCGGAACGCTTTTAAAGGTCGAAGTCACTTAACCGTTAATTGAATCTCGCTTGTATCCGCCGTAATGTTCTCCGAAGGGTTATTAGTATTGAAACGGGAAGAAAGGATGTTTTTTAATTTAAACGTACCTTAAATGCGGCTCTTAATTTTACTTTTACTCGCGTCTAGAATTATAAAGATATTTCCGTAAACAATTCTCAATTTCTGAAATAAAAGAAATGGTCCCTTATTTAAATAAAACTAATTATAACGGATGAATCGCGTATATTAATTATTTTTAAACATCCCGACGTTTCGAGCACTTTGCAGTGTTCGTGGTCACGGGTAGACTAAGATGACATTTGTCTATTTGACCCCTAATGGTCCCTTATTTTAGACAATCATGATTGTATTGTAAATATGTACAGTGTACACAGCATGTTCACAACCAAGTCAATACAAGTGATATATTTTCGTGTCGGAAATATTAGTTTCGAAGCTTTCCATGAATTTGCAATTCTAATTTAGAATCAATGCAGGCATTATTTTAGTTTGGCGTGTAACAATAAGTACATTAAATTGCAAAACGTCCGTACGCGCCGGTACGGAGTAATAATAATGTAGTAATTTCAGCGGGACAATGTTCCGCTGTCACGTGCACTCCACGACATGCAGGTGGGGCCGACCGCAAGCTGACTTAATTAATGTCATTACGGCCACGGCCTTTGAGCCTCGTCGGCAAAATGGTGCCTTGTACTTCACAATGGCACGTAATTTTGCCTCTAATGTATGTACAGCGACTGAATCAACCCAACATTACAGCCGGTTCAATACCCTTCACTCGTTGTGTCCACAATGTCGCCGTCGTTATATTATACTCACTGTTTGCTGCTTATAGATTTACATTTGAAGATTTATAAATGTATCGTTAATGTTTCGATCACTGTGGCCGAATGTGAATATCATATGTTCGCATGTCTCTCAGCCGAAAGAGCCACAAATGAGCACCGTTATCGTCGGCACATGCGTAAGTGTTTCCGTGTTCGAAGTAAAGTGCGAGTCGTAGTCTATAATTATTACTTACAAATTCATGTTATAAGTAAACTTAATTTCATCATAGTATAGGTTGAATTGGCATATTACAAATTTAAAACATTCATTGAACATAATATAGTACCACTACAAGGTACATTATTAGTGTTGCCCAAATTCAGTCTTGGTCTTGCAGTCTTGGTCTTGTTCTTGCGTTTTTGCAAGACCAAGACCAAGAACAAGACCGCGTATTTTTAGCAATACCAAGACCAAGACTGACCATGCAACAAGAACAAGACATCCGCAAGAACAAGACATAGCCTGCAAGACTCTTGCGTCTTGCAGCTAGGACTTAGCGCTATTTCACGGAGTAGTTAGGTGTAACAGTTCGGTGTATAGGTACGCTTAGGAAATCTATGAGACGCAAAAAACTGTATCAAAGAATATGAAAAACTGGGCCTATGCGCATTACGACTAATACCATAAACATACCTACATAGCGAATAAAAAGATATCCATTAAAATCAAACTGAGTGCATGCATAGTTATGTTTTAATCATCGGCACTTTGATAATGCGGCATCAAAGGTTTTGTAGTTACTTCTCAAAGAAATTTGCCGTTTTTCGGAAGTACACCATGTACTTCCGAAAAACGGCACATATATACATATGATACACGCGCCGGCGGCTTCTTTTGAAATCATATACAACAATCGTTGCCGCCGCACCGAAATCACAACATTTGACACTATTTTATGGCCGCCACAGGGCGTAGGTATACTCATGCAAAATAATTTCGAATTTTAAGAGTACCTACAGGTGTTCCAAAGAATAAATAAGTTTCAGAGAGCTTAGAATGAAAATGAATGCATTATAATGATCACGCAAGTAGTATTATGATTACGATAAAATGGTAAGAATAGGTAGTAGATGTCATAATAATTTATTCTAGTAAGTATATATTATAATATTGATTATATGGTTTTAAACTAATTACTTAGGTTTACTATTATTGTACATTCAGTCATTATATTTCTTAAGTTTTTACAAGACAAAATAGCAAAAAAGTGTTCAAATATCACCTGTTTGATAAATATTGTAGCCACTTTTAAATATACCTGAAACGTGTAAAACAATCCTACAATACTAATAAAATAATATAAAAAGCGTAGATACTTACCTTCTAATAAAACAAAAAGCCTGCGATAAGAGTTTTGTATTGCTTACCAGCCCGAATATCTCTGAGAGAGATGGAGAGTAAGTATTTACTAGCAGTGCCCGCGACTTCGTCCACGAGGAATAGTAACTTTGGAGGTATAGTGACGTTCAGGATTTATTTATTTATTTTAAAACTTCTGTCATCAAACATACAAACAAACTCTTCAGCTTTATAATATTAGTATAGATGTACGCCCAAACAATCACTTATATGTGAAGGATAGTGATTGGCACTAATTCTTTTCTTATATTTTATTCACGCGTCGACTCTGAACAAGTAGGTAATTAATAATCTGTGTTTGTCAGTTGATTTTTCAAATTTCTTATCAAATCTTCAGCAATTTATTAATCTGCTTGATCTTTACTATGGCTATGTTAATTCAAGCTCACAATGTTCCAATTCTAATACGTTTTTCTGAGATTTAAAATAAATAGTAAATTTAATAAATTTTAATAAATAGTAATAGACTAATAGGTAATTGCAAGACTTGAAAGACTCTTGCTGCAAGAACAAGACCAAGACTGGGAGCGCAAGACCAAGACCAAGACCAAGACCAGGTGTATTGGCGCAAGACCAAGACCAAGACTGGCTAAGTCTCGTCTTGGTCTTGCATTTGGGCAACACTATACATTATATTGGAAATAAATGTTTCATCAAACAAACATCCCAAACTCGCCGCCTCACAAAAATGTTTTCATTTTTCTATTATTTCTAATTGTTTAAACAACATTTTTGTATGTTTTTTTTAGTTTACTATTATAACCTTAATATGTTTATTATACATATTTCATCGGCATACTATGAGCATATGTTACATTGAAGTGATTTTGTTTGAAACAAGTTCCATATCATACAACTCTCAACAAGTGGCTGCTTCTCCGGAGCGCTCTCGCTCTTAGCAAAAACTACAGCGAGGTTCAATGGGCCGCTGGAAATAACGACATTGAGTTCTCAGCGACCTTCAGAGATCAATAACGACGAATGCGGTGCATACCTTAGCGAGTCGTGAACTGGTTTGGGTTATTATTGGAACTGAATTATTTACTAATTCCCAAACTTTCTCTTTATTTTATTTACGGTTTTGTATAATATACATTCAACTATTTTTTTGTTATTAATAATTTATACGAAGCAAAAGCGATTTCGCTCCAATAGGGCGTCCCACAACATTTGTTTTTATTGTTGATTATCTCTGATGATGATGGCGATGAAATCGCTCCAAGGAAACTAACAAACTGAAGGGAACATTAGAGTGAAGTCAAACATTACACTGGGTACTGTCGATTCCCTCATTCTCCTATGAGACACACAGACAGACAAGACCAGGTAAAGTTCATGTATACAACCATCAAGTTTATTGGCCCAATCTTTGAGACTGACTCGAGGACTACGTGAGCTGCAGCTTTATAAGGATCGTTAACCTAGATAAGGTTAACGATCCGATTATAAGGTTTAATTATAAGCAAACAGACACTCCAGGAGTACGATATTTTCCCAAGAATAGACATCCATTTCAAGTCCGTTTTCGAGTCGTTACAGGCGGGATCAGTAATTATTACGTCAGGCGCTACACACGAGTGGCGGGTTAATTATCGAACGCAGTTGCAATCACGAGCTTATTCACAATGCGAGTTGAAATGTTTAATGCGCTCTAAAAAGGCAAATTGAGCTCAGTTTTCACGGAATAATAATAAAATAATTATTGATTTACCCAAGGAGATCCCAGTAAGTGCTTTTTAATTTTTGATGAATGTGATAACTTCGAAATAAGTTGCACAGGTCCGGAGTTTATATACTAACTCTTTATAAGGTATAAATGATGTTAATAATGAACTATATTCAATATATCTCTGATATAAGAGTTATATAATATAAATCTGAAAAAAGTTCATGCATTAATTTTTATTTTATTAAATTTAATAATCTTATTAGTTAGATGTAGGTATGAACTGTTAAATTTACAGTGCAAACACTTGGTGGTAGGACTTTGGGCAAGCCCGTCTGGGTAGGTACCACCCACTCATCAGTTATTCTACCGCCAAACAACAGTACTCAGTATTGTTGTGTTCCGGTTTGAAGGGTGAGTGAGCCAGTGTAACTACAGGAACAAGGGACATAATATCTTAGTTCCCAAGGTTGGTGGCGCATTTATGATTTAAGGAATAGTTAATATTTTTTACAGCGTCATTGTCTATGGGTAATGGTGACCACTTACCATCTGGTGGCTCATATGCTCGTCCGTCAACCTATTCCATAAAGAAAAAAAAGAAAAGAAAAACACTCAATCAGCTGTCAACATATGCCATGTACCATTCTACAGGCTGTGTCGCTTAATAAGCGCGCCCTGCACAGGGCAGCTGTACAAAAGTGCTTAAGAACAAGCGGATAATACAATAACCATAAATATGAATAATACGTTCTATGAGACATGTCTCAGATCACCACAGTTGCTCACGACCGGCACTTGCGTCAGTCCGTGCTCTATAATTTTTTTTTTCATTAATACGACGCAAACGAATTCGGGCAATAGTTTCATAGAAAAAAATACGTGTCGCCCACACGAGTAAAATGGAAATGGAAAACTTCGGCGAGCGGGTGTCGCATTCGAAACCTTTTTGTGGAGTTCTGTTCTATTTTCGCAGCTATTAGTGGACTTTAACTTCTTTTGCAGCGAGCGCGCGGCGCGAGCGCTCCTTTTGAGTTCGCTCCATTTTCTTTTTTACAAAACCATCAAATAAATTAGGTAAATAGTTAAGTCCATGCGTTAAAAGCCTACCCACTGTCTGTTTCATGGAAACTATTACGGTTCTTGTGCCCATAGTGATAAGGGCTATATTTGCGTGAGACGTGAATGTGGGCTGCCACACATCGTCGCTTCATTACCACTAACGAGTGAATGCGTTGTCGTTAGCTCCTTCCTGCTGATCTCGAATGAGATTTTCCACGAATAAACTTTTTATATTGACAATCTTTTGTGTTTTCGGAGCGCATTTTAGGAAACGAGGTTTCAATCCGAATATCATAATGGATTTCTCATTTTTGAAACAAGTAAAATATGCAATATCGTTAATGACATTAATTATTACAAATTTAACTCCAATAACGTGTAATTGAATCAACCTTTATTTTATGTTAAATTTAAAAAATATACACTTTGACGAAGGCTCATAGAGGCGGCTTTGTGACTGAGATTATCATACTCACCAAACGATTACAGTATTGAATAGAAGTTTGTTAAAATAACTGCGTAATACTACACAGATATCGGAGGCTCACATTATTATTTTAATAAAGCTAATGCGATTGCGAAATAACGATACGTGTATTGAAATAATGAAAAACAATCGGCGAAAGCAATAACGATTGCAATCGTGCGAGTGGAAATCGATGGCCGCGCGTCGGCCGTCGCGGCGGACAATTTCATTTGAACACATCGTATACAATTACATGCACATAATTTAGCACCGAACCTCATTGTAACAGTCTGCTGAGAACATTTTTTGCGTACTGTATTTTTTTTTAAATCTTATTTTACTATGGGACTTTTGTCCAACACAGGTACGTTAGTCCCATTGTACCCTTTTCCTCTGATTTCACATTATTTAATATTAATTGCTATTAAGTAGAACTCCAGGAGCATCCTAGCAGATTCTGACGAAGTATATGCTAGAATACTCTGAAAAAATCCAAGATTGAACAAACATACATTTAAATTACATAAAAGTAACTTTCTCTCATTCTGAGTCTTGCCACATTCCATCAACAAATGATATAGGTCTTCATAACTTCCACACTTATCGCATTTAGGGAATCAGTTTTCTTCATGCGTACTGTATTTACGACGGGTGATAATGATTTCTATCACACTGATAAGCAATGGAGCAGGTGCTGGATGCGAATATCCGAATAACGATCACAGTGGCGTGGAATTAGAGAGGCCTATATCCAGCAGTGGAAGAATATGGGCTGTTGATGATGATGATGGTGATTCATCGCGAAAAACAATGCCTTGCATTATACGGAATATAATTTATGAGCAATTAATGTTTTATTTATCAGAGAGTTTCGTACAAATGCAAAAAGTGCACACTCGGCTATATGAATGCGAGTGTAATTTCGTGTATCGCTTAAGCGCTTTATCACAAGTCCTTTTATAACTTATCCTCCAACATTTCGCTCTCCGCTTAGCGTTGCCGTAAGTGCCAGCGCGGATGCTTTAAATGCTTTTTAATATTTCACGTATGAGTAACGGTGGGATTGTTCGAAACGATTCGTATTCGCGTCTGAATAACAAGGAGAGCGACACCGGAATGCTTTTTACCGTAATATCGTACATTGTTCCTTGTGGAGCATTCATCAATTGGATAATAAAAAATTTAAAAATCACGAAAGTAGATCTTGTTCATTCTCGTTTCGATTTTGCCTCATTTTTCTTACATACATAGATAATAAATATGAGTGATGAATAAGAGAACTGGGGTCTCTTTTGAGAATAATTTAGATTCAAAAATGCTGGCAGTACTATAGTTATTACTTTAATGACTATTCAAAAGTTACTTAACAAGTATATTTTAATTTTTTTATTTTTATTTCTAATAGATAACTGCATTAATGGTAATCTTATTAAATCTTCGATTTCAAGGCTCACAGGGAGTCGGGATCGGTTCGTCGCCACTCAAAGCCAATGATTCGACTATTCTATTCTGTTCCTGTTGCGGCGCGAGTGCTAACAGCTACTGAGGCATTACTCACTCAAACATTCCTCAGCCAATTTCGGTATTCCCAAGGTGTTAGCACGTACTCTCACATCGAATGATTGTGCATCTCCTCTTCTGCTCACACAAATCAAACACTGAGTTAAAGATAGTTAGCGTTATTATATTATTAAGCTAACAAATATTTGTAGTGTGTATAGTTGGCTGCGTTTCCGTGCCTCGGTAGGCACGTGCAGGCGTTGGTCTTGCAGTTAATCTCTCTCCGATCGAATCAGATTAGGGAATAAATAGGAAGTGCACTTGTGTCTGGGTATACATTAATAATTGTGCTCTGTAGTACCGCCTACGTAATCGTTGCGATTGTTTGCCTGGGAAAGATGAAGTCTGATAAGGCTTAAGACCCACGTATGCGGTTGATCATTTTCCGATTACTCGTGTGGGCAAGCCGCGCCAGCAAATCATCAATTGTCGCTAAAACTTAAAAGTAAAAGAATCTCGAATAAACAAAATCTAAAACGAGTTTATAGTTCACGAAATATTGGTTTACAAAACAAATATGAACTATTTGGTGACAAATAGTAACAACTTTGTTGTTAGTATTTACCGAACAACTCGAGTAAAGTTTAGGCAAGCTTATCAATTTGCTGAAACTGTGTTCTTATGTTACGTTGGCTCATCTCAATGAAAATATAACAATACAGCACTCATTTTTATTTTAAATATGTTTATGTAAAATAGTTCATATGATTTTGGTAAACACTTATTTAAATATTTAATACTATAGGTAAACCAAATTAACTATTCCACGATTAGAATGTAACCCTGCAAATAAAAAAATAATTTATCGTTAATAGTATTAAAAATGATTTAAAAGAAAACAATCACAGCCCGTAAACTTCTCACTGCTGGGCGATGGCTTTCTCGCCCGTTGATGGAAAGCTTGGAGCTGATTCCATCACGCTACTCCAATAGTTTTTACACATGTGGCAGAATTTCGTTGAGATTAGACGATAATGCTTGCTTGGGTTTGAACCCTCGCAGTTATTGGTGAAGATGCACGCGCTCTAACCACTGGGGCATCTTGGCAACTATTGTCTGACTATGAAAATATATTGTTCTACTACTTGTTTCGTGTCATACAAAACTTTATTCGATTACAGAAAAGTAGATAAATTCTCAGTAATATTAGGTCAGTGTGATTTCGTGTCAGACTCCGCAAAATCAATACGCCTCTCCTTGGGAATGGTGTGCCATTTCACATTCAGCAATTAGTCATTTTAAAGCTCGCATTAAATAAAGGCGAAAAAACATACCGGTGTTACTGAACAAGATATATTGCTCTTGCTAATGTCAGTACATATTATAAATAAAGTGTTTCGGCTGCGTCGTCTGTATGTTCGCGATAATCTCTAGAACGGATTTTCATGAAGGTTTATGTGTGTTATTTGCTAAGGTATTTGTGTAAATAAACTGAAATAGAAAGACAATTGTTAAATATGTCGGAAAAAGCAAAAAAATATAAATAAAAATCTTAAGTTTGTTTGACGACCTCCGTGGTCGAGTGGTGTGTACACCGGTTTTCATGGGTACGACGCCACTCTGAGGTCCCCGGTTCGATTCCCGGCCGAGTCGATGTAGATTACCATTAGTTTTCTATGTTGTCTTGGGTCTGGGTGTTTGTGGTACCGTCGTTACTTCTGATTTCCATAACACAAGTGCTTCAGCTACTTACATTTTGATCAGAGTAATGTATGTGATGTTGTCTCATATTTATTATTTTATAAGTCCACCCGTACGAAGCCCGGATGGGCCGTTAGTCATTTCTATAATTACTATTATTCTATCCCATCTTTGTTTCCCATCAGTGACATTTTATTGGAACTAATTTGTAAGTAATTTAATTAATAATAATATATAATATTAAGGCAAATTAAATCATAATCGTATTATATTATTCAAAACACGAGAAGTACTTAAAGTCTGGTTATAGCTATATTTTACGAGTACACACACCCTCGCTGACTGCCGCGACAAGCGGTTACAATACACGCCTAAGTTTGTAACAATATTAATTCAACATTCGTCGCGACATCTTTGACCCAATCACGAGTTACGTAGGTTCGCATTTCCCATGGCGCGCGATACCTCTGAATGTTTCGCCAGGAGCTTTTTCAAACAAGCGACTCTGTGTAAGTTCGTCGTCTCTCTTGACATCACGTCAAAACTTACACAGTTTACATTTGCGCGTAATTAGTGAGTAGTAGACGCGAGATAAAATTAACGCTTGCCAACTTTTAGTTGTTTATTTGTATGAGTTATAATTGAGTTCAGACCTTGTTGATATTAAGTGTATGATAATAAAATGTTTATACTTATATTTAGATTTAAAATGCTCTGTTAAATATCAAACTGGGAACGAACGAACGAAGTTAGAACAAGAGCATCGGCTTTATATTATTTCTGGGGCACAGGAGTTCAAAATCAATCGTAGCACACATTAGATCTCTTTCAAAAGCTGTCCTAAGATGTACAGTGACAAAATTGTAAGAAAACATGGTTAAATGTAGGACAGATATTTTCTAACAGCATCCGGTGTATATTATTATATATCGGTGTATATTCTCTTAGTTATTACTAGCATTTTTTACAGTACTGTTAATTTAAAGCAGGATCTCAGTATTTGGGGTCTTGTGAAGTTTCCACCAGCAATAAAATATATATACATTAATATAAAGTGTAAGTCTGTTAATGTGCCGTGGTAGTCAGGACCCCTGTGCTTTTGAGATAGTCTCGCATACGTCACGCCGCTACGAACAACGCAATTATATATATGAGTTGTACTTACACTGAACCAAAATCAAATCTTACAAAGTTGGAGCAATGTGAGTAATTTATTTAATCTGAGCTGTTTACAGACACTCGAGTTAGTTTCGGATTTAATGTTGTGCTATTTATGCAAGATGCAAGAAATGAACATACAATGTACTAAAGTAATTAACAAATACCTGGAGAGACAATTGGGAAATGTAATTAAAAGTGTAATTTAGCATTCTACACGACTACATAATAAATAATTTAGGAAAAGAGTACGTATGTGTTTTGCATATAATCATTTTTACCGCTGCAGCACGTAGCAAGTCTACGAATGTAGCACACATGCTACGAGATTACAATAGTTGTAGTAGACGTGATATAATTTTACCAAATTTAAAGTCTATTTTGAAATATTGTACATAAAATATAAAAAAGTTTTTATAAACATGTAATGTTATGCCATGATATATTTTATTGAAATACTACTTCAAGTATTAATAGATCATTTTTAAAATATATGTCAGAAATCTAAACTTATAATCTACTGAGATTATGTAACATAACACACCAGGCTGTGGCTTATCTTATTTTTTATATTCGATGTGATGTGTAGACTCTAGTCTCGCTTCAAGAAACTTTCTCGAATATATAACAGCGGTACAGACTTGCCTATGTTTCTTTTTCGTGTAAAAGCTATCTCCTAAACAGCTTTCGATGTCATCGGGAAATTACCCGAGGCGACCCTCACACACACTTCTCTCACCGACAAGTTATGTCAGTTAACACATACTAGTCGGTATACATAGCTATGACGCACATGTGTCGGATATACTCACACAGCCACGCTCCCCGGCGCGTTAACAGGCCTTATGGAGATGACTGCTGACTCGCAAGAACTGCTAAGAGACGGAAGGGACGTTTTGGGACGAAAGGGATGTATTTAATTTTGTTTATATAGTTTTATTCTATTACACTATGTAAAGGGTATCGTGACTTCCATTTAAGGGCATGCTTTTTAGATATAAAGGCATCAGAATAGAATATTCATAAACATGATTCTATAAATAGTTTTGGTGCAATTGTATATTTTATCACAACGTTTTCATATTTGTTTATAAAACTATTATAATATTGATGTTTATTTTTGCAGCGCTTTTATTGCTATAAAAATAATTGTTTATTATAGTAGAATTATTTCATAGCACTGAATACATGAAAATTGAATGAGATTTTTTAAAATTAGTGTAAATGTTTTTAAATTCCGCTGCAATAGTAAAAAGGGGAAATTCTAAAAAAAAAGAAATATTCTGTTCATCGATTTGGTTGTATTTACTCATGATAATAGACAACGCAACTCACAATTACTCTTGCAAATGACGAGCACTAATAATCAAAATGTCAAACTGGAAACGTAAGCGCTCAATAATCTAATCCTAGCGATAAAGTTTTACTCTATGATATTAAGAAAGATTAGAGAAGTGTGACATAATATCTTATAGCTCACCCATCCCATAAAACTCCCTGTTTATCTCCTAAACTACAGATCCTAGTTACAAAGTGAGAACGGCAATTAACAGTCAATATGAAATTTTTTTTTAAGAAGATTATATAAAATATACCTATTCAATTTACTTTCTTTGTTCTCACTATTTCATTACCACAGCGGCCGGCGCAGGCCACTGGCATCCCTTTCCACTTATTCTATCGCAAAACAGACACAGGCGCTTAACAGTTAGGTCCCTTAAGAATTATTTAGCAGCTGTATAAAATATATATTTAAAATTTTTTGAAATCATCGTATGTTTTCGGAAACTATTCCTTTTGTTTTGCGACATGCAAGAAATCCTCTGAATAAAATTAAGATAAAATATTCTAGAAAGCTGCGATGTCATGCAAAACTCAGGCCACAATTGTCAAAAATATGAATATATTTGCAAAAGCTATACGAATAACATTTTCAGAGAATTGTATACAGAACGCGGAGGAGCGGCCGGTATTTTGCACAACCAACAATACTTCGCATAGCTCGGTGCAAATATTTTATTAACGTGCATAACAAACTACAAAATGTGCAGGCATTCTTCACTACATTAAAATATTTCCCATTTTACACCACAACGTTGTAACGGAATTATAATTTTCCGGCAAACATTCGCTCGGCTTCGGCGCGCCGCTCGAACGTTACGTGATGCACGAGTACGTACTTGTGATGTAAAAATAAATCAAGACAGGAAATATTTTTTCAATTCGCAGGTACGTCTATCGATTTAAATTTTTCGCCGAAAAGAGCTCGTGAAGCAAGACTAAATCACGGATTTCGGTTACGGTGCGGATATTGAATGGTAAAGTAGGTCGTACGTAAGGTAACGAATAGCGGAGTCCGCGGCGAGTACACCTGCCGACTAATCGTTTCTCCCTCATAAAGCTGGCTTAATGCGAGGCGGACGTATGCGCCAACGCGATAGCGGGAGAAAAATCATCGATCCGAATAAAACAAGTTGCTGCCTCGGACGGAACTTTATCTACTCTTAAATCACTAAAATTATCTTTTGTATGAATAGCACATATTATTGCACGAATTCATTATTTCATTAAACATTTTTGTAGTACTGTGTATGTACTTTAATAATGTTTTAATCATTGTGAATTTAAAACACGAACAAGTCCCGAAAACGGCGATTACGCCTCACAAACTGCGAGCAATTACAATATCAAAAACTTCATACATATTCGACAAAACCGGTCGACGCTATTCGGGTTTAATACAGATTTAACGAGCAAGTAACGCGTGGCGGCGCCGCTTTCGTGTAAATGCCTGCTTTGCAATTCTACGACGCGCGTCGCTCGCCGCATCCGCGCCGCGTCACGCTGAGCGCTACTTTTTACGTCATTTGTCGGATTTGTACCCATTCCCGTGTGAGCGTCTCCACTAAAGGAAATTTGGCAACTTCTGTGCTGACAGCCACAAAGTTTTTATAATTGTCAAAAGTTGTTAAAATGAATTGCTTGTAATGTACATAATGTGTCTATAAACAGTAAAAATTCCGGTACGAATCTAAAATCTCCTCGCCGAGAATTACACGACCCTTGTTTGTAAAGGTTAAACAGCCTTGCGCCTAAAGTACGACAATTTTGGTGACAATAATGTAATGAAAAATATGCGGCGAATATGAACTAGAATTTAAAATGTATCATTATATTTACATTGTTTTAATTTATGTATTATAATATCCGACGATTGCAGAAATACACTGAATTGTATTCGGTTTAAGTAACGCGATTAATGACACAAAGTCAGACGTGTCGTAGATTGTATTCAGACGACAAATAGTTTGCTCTCAGAGAGTCGATAGTGTTTCTATTATATTTGTTCGGTTGATTATTATTGGTGTAAGAATATTATAAGTGACTTTGGTTACCTGCTGTTATAATCTATATGAGCGGATAAATCAAGTCCCCTTTAGGGTTTAAAAGGGGTAAGTAACTTGAAATTTAAAACGTGTGCTCTACAGATGGAGCGGAGGGTTATTAATAATGTATCTTTAGAAACCAACCCCTTTCTGGGAATAAATCAAGGAATAGTAGTTTGTGTGAAAGTTCAATGTTTTTGAAGTTAAAGTAATTATTGCAGAAGGGTTTTTAAATGGCAGTTAACTGAAAGATATAATGAAAACTTCCAATTAGGAGGACTTACAATAATGAGAACAAGAAAAAATATTTTAGAGTCGTACATAATGCTGTTACGAATAAAGCGTTTTTTTGTTTCTTATAACAAAAAAAAATATGTAAACCGTTTATTCAGCAATTACATTTTATTTTGTCAGTAACAATAAGACTCTTGTAGCTACAGACTAAAATAACTGTCAATATATCTGCGGGCACAGCTTGTATAATACATTCGGACAAGAAGCAATAGTTTTGTAAAACTTGAAAATGTATCAGAGCGTACCAGGCTGTACATCCCAACGCCGTTATCAGATTCGAAGTTAAAGTAAGTAATTGTAAGTTGTCCCGACGACATAGTTTGAGGGCGACCGATATGTCTTGTAATGCTTCCAAGTCGACTGTTAACTTTGATTTTCTGAATAATTTCCGGGAGGAATCTCCATTTAGTGAGATTACACAGACGGAATATGAATCTTTCAGTGAAGTTTTAATCAAGAAAGGTGTTGTTTGCAAATGCTGTTTAATAACTTTTGCATTTGAATTTAAAGCAGAAACATGATTATAGGTGATTTTATGCGATTACATGATACGTTATGATTATTAACAAAATTATCTAAATTAAAAAAATATTATTACTATTTTCTATTTATTTTATTTAAAAGCTAAATCTAAATTAACTAATGATGAATCAATTCATCGTTGAATTATATTTTTTAATAATTACAAATTACTGTTATTTTTAAAACCAAAGACCTTCAAAAAATAAAACTTTGCTACTAATAATAAAATAATAACACAGTAATATGTTTCACAATAGAACAACTTACTAAGAAAATATAGTTATAATCAATGTTCGTTACCAATGTACATAACTAGTACAGAACTTATTCAGTAAAATTTTTGCAAGGTTCAAATAAAACGTTGACAAAAACGAGTAAGTGTGCGTGTGTCTCCTTCGTATTTATGTGCCATCTACTTAACGACCGCTTTCCGCACCGTCAGCGAACAGCTCACATTGTCTCTTATAGGCGATACCAACACGCAAGCCCGCTATCTTCGGTCGGGTCTTCTACGATCCGAGCGTATACAAGTGCGTTGTTTGAAGCCCTCGTTGCGAAAATCCACAAGGACGTATTTCAATGTAAAAACTATCGCATGACATGCGAAAGTACAGTTTGATATTTCCAAATACGAGCACGTTAATCCAATCATCATGTGAAAAGTTTCATATCAAGTTGGGACTGTAGCATTGAACGAGTAAATACAAACCCTAAGCGGGTCTCATTGAATATTGCAAAGCCAAGCAAGTTTGGTTTTGTTCAGTTCAGTTCAATTATCGCGTAGTTTTGAGGGCGAGTGAGACAGTTTAACTTTCAGTTCCCGTGGTCGGCGGTATCGTCGATGTATGGAATGGTTAATATTTCTTACAGCGTCAGTTTTGTAGGCGGTGATGATGTTTTACCAGCAATTTAATTATTTGTCCCTGTTACCTATATTATATAACAAATTAATGTAATGTTTGAACTTAAAGATCAAAAAATTTTCGTCTTTCGTTTAAAATCAGTGAGACAAGCGTATGAATAACCTACCGACCTATTTAAACAGCATTAAAATAATAGTAAAATAAAATTACACATCTGAATATATTGAGAAGCGTCAGTCAAAATCGCCTCAATGAAATCAATAATAATCATTCTAAACACAAATGTATAGCAGATTAGATTATTTTCCGTTATTATTTACATAACAAACTTACTTGTTGCGGTACCGGGTAACACGAGCTCATATACATATGTGGTATCCTCCTTCATTTATTCTACACCATACAGCCATACTTCATAATGCAGTTTGATGAGTAGTTAAGATGCTTAATAGCTCGAGTAATACAAACGGTGTCCGGTGGTACGTTGACGGTGTTAAATGAAATGGTATGGACGAGCTTTGGTGATCACATAACATGCACCATAAAAGGGACTTTTTATTTTAGAATGAATATATTAGGTACAACAATTAAATCTTTTTTTAGCAATTAATATTTTTCTAATAAAACACAATGATTGTATAATTTGTAATTATAATAATCATTTAACAACTAGTCCGTTCGCCATTGCGATGCGAATGAAACTAATTAAAAAGCGTAATGAATTCAAAGTCCCACAAACCGTGGAAACGAATAAATATAAATAATTTTCCTGTTACATAAAAATTCATTCACTCCTCGTTATTATATTTTTTTCGTTCGTTTCGTTTTTCGGAACTGATTAGTATTCAATTGGCGCGGAGAGAAAGTTAGGCGTAACAAGCTGTCCGAATGGCTGGCGGACCGAGTCCACCTGTCTGTTAATCGTCGGCCCCCTCCCCCCGCCTCTCCCTTCCCCCCTTCCTTACCGAAGTGATAAAAACGTCATTAGTCGAGCAAGGCGTCACCTCGCAGGTAGAGAGAGCTGCTCCGCCCCGATGTAATCTGACAAGTTTAACAGATTAACGAGTTATTAATCGCTTTAGTTCTTCTAGTATAGGAGGGCATTAGAGACTAACTCGACCGGGTTTCGTGAGCCTGCGCCCGAAATCCACTCCGGCTATCTACGATTCCATTCCACTGTCTGCAATTAATTCAGATAGTGTCGACTCTTGCTGTATACGACTGTTAACACGATGTTTATAGATCGACGTTGGCTGACCGGTGCAAAATGTTCATAAAGAAGACGCAAGAAAATATTAAGAGATAGATATGCATATGGACCATTGATGGGAAATGATCACCCTCACCCATAGACAATGACGCTGTAAGAAATATTAACTATTCCTTACATCGTCAAAGTGCCACCAACCTTGGGAACTAAGATGTTATGTCCCTTGTGCCTGTAGTTACACTGTCTCACTCACCCTTGAAACAGAAGCACAACAATACTGTGTACTGTTATTTGCTTACCCAGACGGGCTTGCACAGAGCACGGTCGAATTTTTATTGTCACAGCCGGTTTTCTGAGCAGCTTTAGCCATCGCGTGATTAACTAAGTGATAATGTAACTGATACCGTTGCATATAAGATTATGCTCTTTGAAATTTGTATTGAAAAAGTACGCTTCGCCCTGTTCTTAATATAAGCTGACTGTATTTTATTTGTATCTTACATACATCTCATTATTATAATGTTAATATTCTTTTTTATTTTGGTGAGTTTTAAACATCTTCTAATTTTGTTTATTTAAAATTGTCATCCGCGCGAAGCCGGGTGCGTTGCTGGTATAAAATAAATAAGAATATAAATTTTGCAAACTAATCATACTGTTCATTGGATTATTCTAAATTAATTTTATAAAAAAGTATTGAAATAAAATAAATCTTAAGACGTTATAAAGTCACAGACGAATGCGACGAGACTTTGTCGTGAAGTTTAACAAGTAGTGGAGGCCCGGGCGCGCTACGTTATCGGCCCACGAATTAGATTTGAGATTGATCCTAGACTGCTGCCAATTAAGATGCCGACGATATTGAATTTCCAGTTACAGTCTGACGAGTTTCGAGAAATTCCTTGCGCATGTAATTCAGTTATTTATTAATTTAACTAACATTGATGTTCGACGCCACGTTGATTACAACATGGCATGCCTCTTACGAAACGAAAACATACGTTTTAAATTTTCGTTCGTTGTTTACCTAAACAAGCTTCAACGATCATGTGTTCCATTGCTGTATAAGTCAAAGTAATTGGTGTGAAATATTAATTCGCATTTGATAAATTGTAAATAAATTACTAATTGAAATCGTAATATACTTTATTATATTTAAGTTCCATTCGAGCTGTTTTTAACAGTAGTTTTACGAGGTGAAAGTTCAATATTATTTTTATTGACGTCATATGAAATGTGCTAAAATAACAAACTAAAATAATGAATTCAGTTATTTGCATTTAGCGAACAATAGAAACGTAATTAACCCGTTGTACTGATACGCAGATGTAACTTATATTTTATTTGTTTACATACAGTATTTTTTAAATTTATTGTATTGGTAATGAAAAATCATCAAACTTTGCTAGGGCCGCGTGTTGTATTCAGTGAAAACTAATTATTTAACGGATACGCATTATACAATCGTCAGCACTACCACGTCAGGAGAAAAAGTAATCAGAATAATTGTTAAAACTTCTCAAAGAAAATTTACTTGATTTCATTTTTCCTCGTAATCAAAATTTTAAATGCTGAAATAAAATATTCCTGAGGCTCGTGAAAATATGAATAACTTTGCAAATGTTTTCCTTTCCTACAATACAAAATATGTCGAGTTTCGTGTAATACTTGGAATGGCTCATAAAGAAGAACAAACGAATCGAGATGTAAACGCGACCGGTAGCACACTTTAAGAGGCATTATTCCGTACTGTCCGGACCGGCCAGTAAACTAGCGACTCGTCGTCACTCGCGAAGATGTTGAGACAATGCGTTCGAGATAGAATAACGATACCTCTCAAGCGGCCGAGGACTGCCGCCAACAATGCAGCCGATGGAGGGGGCACCACTCGCCTCGTTTTGTACTCTCCCCCATTTTTTTTTCCTCAGGCAATCCAACCTTATATTCTATAGTAGCGAATATTTTGATATCATTTTTATTTAGTATTTTATTTTATTCAACTCTACGGAGACATTATTATATTTTGCGAACTGAACAATAGCTTGTTACGTCTAAACACTTCGCTGAAACATTCAATTCGTTAACGAGGATGAAAATGCATATTATTTTAACATTTTTATACGATTACTGCGTCGCTTCAATAGCGTTCTGTTGAATAAAAAATTAAAATATTTGGCTGTTTTATTATTAAAACAAATAAAGTTTAAAAAATGCACGATTTCTATGTGATACGATTTTATTTTTATAACAAAGAAGATCGTATAATTCATAACCCAACAATATTTTGCTAGCAATTATACAGAAGTATAAAACATGTTATACACCAGCTGCACCAAAGTGCAGACATCTAAGATGTAATTCTATAAGATTTTTTTATGACAAGTCTAATTCTAAATTTATCTCTAACAAAACAAATTATTCGTTTATATTAAATGTAGTATAAAAGCTAGTCTTAAATTACTTGGCAATATTGTATATAATCTAGACAGAGGCAATACACGGGAAGCAGTCGGCCAGTCGGTCGGCACTTGATGCAAAAGTTCCCAAAGCATCGTTACAGCTCGTGCGCCCGCGAGTGCTGACTTCGTGCGCTCGACTATCCGCGTTCGGGAGCGCTCGCCTTTGACTGTACTTTAACAGCCACTATCCATTACCTCGCGTAACTCGGTTCCTCACATCCATCGCACTTCCATTATAGTTTTGAAGGACGAACTCAAATTGAACGAGAACGTCGAGTACGTGTACCGGTGCACTGAAACTCCTGTAAATGTTATTATTTCATGAAGTATCTATATTTAGTTTATTTATTTATTTCGAGGCCAAGTATTACCGTGGGTAGAACATTTTAAAATTTATAAGTTTTTCTTGAAAAACCTTTTGTCAAGGTATTCCTATACACTGATAATTGATAAGATTAATGGTACGAACGATTTAAAACTAAAACTAAAAATATAACCGTAATGTAAAATTTATAATAATAAAATTACAAAATCTAAAACAGATAAATTCCTATCCCTTAATATAATATAAGTATTAGAATCAAAACATAAATATACATAAATAATTTTAAGAATTATTTTCCTGATATTCCTGTAAATACCACCAAAGAACTCAACGCGTCACCTAGGGTCGCCCTTGGCTCCCTTAATCGGTATGTTACTGAGAATGATATAGAATATTCTTTAGCCCCCTTTGATAACGTTATGCTTATGACATTTAAAACATTAAATAAAGGAAGGTAACTTGGGGCTTTATTAGTTAAAATTATAAACAACGTAATTGACAATATGGCATCTTATCTAGTTGTCATGTTTAATATATGTGAAGAATTTGGTACTTTTCCAGATTTATTGAATCTAAGTTAAGTAAAACTATTTATCACTACAAATATTTGAAATAAACATGCTATCGCTTCCTAAATAGCTTGGAAAGCTATAACAATACATTATCATTGTGTGGGACGAATTTCCATCTAAAATTTTGATTGCAACACAATCAGTAACAGACGGAGTCAAATGAGACAGCTAGTACAGTTGGTTACAAGGCACGGTAAGGAGAAATGTAATATTTAAGTATAATGCAAACCACTTGCGCGGATAATTTATAAGAAATTTGAAACACGAGCGCGGCGCAACTAGAGCGCTGAGGAAACACTCCGCAGTTATACAAGTGCGCGGTCGGCGTTATTGCTAAATAACATCTCAGCGACTGCTTAAGCGTACTTATTGTTTAAACATCGTTAATATTATAAATAGTAGTAATTATAAGTGTTATTCCACTGTATCAAAATTATTATAGTCAGAGCGGTCATTTTGGGGGTCAGAAGTACTTGTGACGAAAGTATTTCCTTATTACGTCAGGTAATAAGGAAATACTTTCGTCTGAGCTGAGATTGCCCAGTGGTTAGAACATCAAGCATCTTAACCGATGATTGCGGGTTCAAACCCAGGCAAGCACGACTATATATATATATGTGCTTAATTTATGTTTATAATTCAACTCGTGCTCGGCGGTGAAGGAAAACATCGTGAGGAAACCTGCATGTGTCTAATTTCATCGAAATTCTGCCACATGTGCATTCCACCAACCCGCATTGGAACAGCGTGGTGGAATATGTTCCAAACCCTCTCCTTAGTGGAAGAGGAGAACTGCTCCTTATCTCAGCAGTGGGTAATGTACAGGCTGTTACTTTACTTACTTTTTACTTTATTACGTCAGGTTTGTTCTATTTTTTCACACGTGTCGTTTGTTTGTAAGAGTACTGAACGTTATATTGACAAGTAGTGTTTACTAGTTAGAGTGCGAAGACCACAATCATATATTATTCGTTGACGACACGAAAGCACATGCTAATTCAATGACAGTCGTATATTGTATAAAAGATAAATCTTTTACAATCGGGATATCATCTCAGTCGAATAACGATTGATACTTAATAAAGAGGAGGCTGTTATGACCTAATTCTCGAAGGTTCGATAAATTCCGATTCGAATTTTCATTTTTACATGAAAGAAAGTATTACATTTAGTTAGTAGTACATATATTGTACAATATACAGTTCCATTATGAACGATGTTAATATTCTGTTGATAATTAACCTTCGCTTAAAATACTTAATATTAAAATTAATAAGTGGAATACACAATGGAACTAAAAAACTTATATATTTTATGCTATACCTTAGAGTCCGATAAGTTTGGTCAGTTGTGACTTTTTGTTAATTGCTACTATAATTTTATTATATTTACTATAATGAAACTGGATTCGAACTGAGTGCCTGATTATGTTGGGTCAAACAAGTTAGTCACTAGACCAATGAGGAATTTGATGTAATAATAAACGAAAAAAAATTTTCATAGCTTATTCCCGTCTGGCAAATATAAAAACGTTATTACACAATCGTAATCTAATAACATTACATGTATGTTCCAGTTTTCATTTTGGGATAAGGTAATTGGATTGCGTTGCGAAATGTCTTTTCTGATATAGCAATTGAAGAGAATTACAACACTCAATTTAGTCTTACTCGGTCGTAAAATTAAGACGAGAAAGTTGACTTATTGGTATTCAAGTTGGCAAAAACATAAGAGAAAGCGTGACACGTTTCCGAAGGAAACCTTTTCATCTTTGATTATTTGCCCGAAGGCACCGCCTTTCAAATATACGTCACTGAATAGGCGCGCTGAAAGCTGAAACATGTGAACAACTACTGTTTTCAGAAGCGAGTGTACATTAACATTCTGCAGCTTACATTGCCTTGAATACTTCATCAATATTAAATTACGTGTCTACAACTCTGTGTTATTTTCATCGCATCTGTTGGCGCGGTGTAAGTTTAAAATACTGACCCAATTTCCGGCCTCGCATGCACGTCGTCACTTTAGAACGATGAATTGTTTGCCTTTCAATGTTTTTAAATAAGCTTTAGTTACTCGTGGATAGTAAATGGTGCGCTCACCATATCCCGACACAAGACATATCAATACCAAGTAATTGCAATAACTACATGCCTGTATATTTGATGTGTGTATGATTATATCGACTATATATTTATTTCTATATCCTGTCTTCGTCCTGTAACTGCATGTCACAGGACTGGACTGGCCGAGTTAAATATCATCGCCTTTGTCTTCATGCGGCCAGTTATGTTTTTGTAAAGTGGGTAGGTAGGTCAGACATGTTACTTAAACTAGGCGAATAAGTGATATGAGAGGCTGGAGGGATTTCAATTCTAATAAATTCTCGCCGAAGTTGCGAAGGTCTAGTGAGCCCAATTCACCAATACCTAGTAAAAATCCCGTCTATTTAGAGGGACATCTGGATTATTATTGAAATATAAAAAACATAATAAAAGCTTTACTATGTAGTTTCTCTATTGCCTAGCAACTTCCACTTAAGCATTGTCTTTTAGTGCGTATTCGTAATTTTTAAACGGATATTGTATATAATATTGGACCCAAAAACTAATAGTGCATAGATTGAGTTAACATTCGGCCAAACCCAAACTGCGCTCAAGTTTACTTCTTAATACATATTCATGTAGTTGCGAGTGCCGTCAAGTCTGCGGGGAGGGGGCGGGGCGTCCCCACAACTTCGTTACAAGCAATCGTTCATACTCCGCTGCCCACTAATTCCCCTTAATTGCTTTTCCTAGTTCAATCGCCCAAAGCTTGCTCGCTCCGATAATATCGTCATCCTCTTTAAGATCAAATAGAAATTTTAAAAATATTATCAATTCCAGCGAGAGTCAAGGGTTACCGAAAAATAAAGTAAAATAACAACCTGGAAGGCTTCCGGTGCAGGTAGGCCAAGGCCTCTTCTATTTAGGAAGATGATTTGGACATTAAGGGTGATTTTGCTTATTCCACCACGCTGTTTCAATGCGGCTTGGTCTTTCTGTTCTGTCTTTATATTATCTCTCACATATACATACATAGTACCTACTCTAGTCTAGGTTAGAATCAGCAGTATTTTCTTCAAGTATTTATGATTATGTAGTGTGAAGTTGAATATAAATGGTTAAAGCAAAATACATTTCACACATCGGACCCCTGCAGTTGTGTTGAAAAAATCATGGCTTACTTCCAATCATGTCAAACAGCTTGTCACATCACAAGGGATAAAGCTGCAAGCGATATCTGGTAGCTCGTTTGAGTAAACTCTTTGACAACGAGTTAATTTGTATTATTCTAGTATCTAATACTTTCAATGTTCATTGAATATCCACACAGATGGCTCCC
Organism: Vanessa cardui; assembly: GCF_905220365.1. Taxonomy (NCBI): domain Eukaryota; kingdom Metazoa; phylum Arthropoda; class Insecta; order Lepidoptera; family Nymphalidae; genus Vanessa; species Vanessa cardui. The sequence continues at coordinate 59,113 of NC_061132.1, forward strand.
CTGCTCTTGTCTATATAGTTACTTATATTTTAGTTTGCTCACAAGTACTTAAACAATAACATTGGCCTACACCGGACAAGTGCCGTACTTACATCACAAGCATTAACTGTAACTCTATGTAAGTGAGTCACCGCTAGTCGGGACGCTTCACTGTTCATAATCCCTCCTGTTCCCAGCCTCTATCGCGCAGCGGATTAGCATTTTGATGGAGTAATTCTTTATATCTCATATGGTTATTGGAATCTATATTTCAGTAAGAACGAGTCATCTTTCTTCGGAGTCTGCGGGTCGTCGCACATGCGGCGCGTGCATTATTAAAACGTTTGTCACAGCTGCTTACAGCGTAAACTAGCGCTCGTACCGCGACGCGGAACAACAGCGATTTATAATGTAACTTTCGATTTGCTCGTGAATACGTGTATCGCTTATGAAGTCGACAACACGCTCCTCGGAGACATAACTTTTTGCATCAACGGTTTCCAATTCGAGTTTGTTTTTGTTTTATAGATATTATTTTAGGATTTTTGGGGAGTTAACTTTTGTTTTTACACGAGAGAATAATTTTCGAGCCTGTTTCAAATATTGACTCGAAGTTTTAATTTATATAAAATAACATTGCGCGTAATTAATTTCGGTTGAGAATTAAGACGAGAAAATCCCTTTTTTGTTTTCCTTTTAATTAATATCTACCCATTGAATCAAATTTGAGACGAATTATGTAAGTTTGATAAAGCGATTTCTTGATAAATGAATAATCATGAATAAGTAGATAGTTCCATCTTCCAAGGGATGTCAGATTTCCGAAATAATAGCACAGCCGTACGAGTATAGTTTTAGTTGCGTAATTACAGTTTAACAGCTTAATAAACGCTATGATCTCGGTCGGGGGTATGTAATGTCTCTTTGTTCGCTCGCTCAAACTGTTATATCTTACAATTTAAATATCAACTCACCATCAAACTAACATAAATGGTTTCTACATTTTACATCTTTGACAAAAATATATTTCGATCATTTATTTAACTTTATGATCATTTGTGATTTAAAGTTATGTAAGTTTTAATTTGTTTTATTTAACAATGAACAAATGCGCCAAATTAAATCAGAGGGAATAAATCAACCATTCTTGTTGTTACAGATGACCTTCCAGCAGCTTCCAACGAGTAACGATCATCTAGAATGTTGAGAACGAAGAAGCGAATACACCACAAGAAGTACAAAGTGCGGTAAGCTATGCGCCAATGATCAACATGGTAGAGGACGGCAGCCGGGACTCGTCCAAGCGTGCTCTCCGAAAAAACGAACCGTCCATAATCGACGAACCCAACTGCTGTTTCATCTCGCGCCGAGAAGACTCGAGGCTGTTCTGCTGCAGATGCGCCCACAAGCGGCGCGCGTCGCCTCTCACCTGCCTGGCGATATGTTTCCTAGTCCTCACCTACAACTTGCTCGGAGGGTTTCTGTTCCTTGCTATAGAAGGCAACTCGATACCGGAAGAGACATCGGTTGCAGCGTCAAAACCGAATTTGAGTCAGTCGCAGGGCGGCGACCTCCGATCGAGAACTGTCGAGCGCCTCTGGTCCATAACAGAAGACCTGAACATTCTTTACAAAGAAAACTGGACGAAGCTCGCTGCCAAAGAGTTGATGGATTTCCAGAGGGTTTTAATGAAATCGATGCAGACGGGCGACGCACCGAGTATCTCGACCCACTATGATGCTATAGACTATCGCTGGACTTTTGCGGGCAGTTTTCTGTACGCACTTACTTTGATCACAACAATCGGTGAGTACTCAAAATGAATGGATATTATGTTGAATGTAATTATAGTCGGTATAATAATTACATAATGCATCAATTTATGTTAAATCAACTCAGCAAAATTGCAATATTCTGTTTTAAATAGTAACATTTTATATGTTACAAAAATTAATTAGTCTCACATTGATAATTATTTCTATAATTATATTCTATTAGTATAGGTCCCACAATAACCCTTACTACTGATCAATATCGTTTCATTATGATAAATGAAAAAGCCAAAAGGGTATACTGTAATTTAATCTCCTAAAATTATTTTCGTTTAACCATAAGATTTGAAATGAATAGAATTAACTATATTTTGAACACAACAATATTAATAAACACAGAAGTATGTAAGTTATTAAAATGAAGTAGTCTATATTTGAGTTGGATCTAGTTTATTATTATTGTAAGTACGTCTAATTCCTTGATACAGGCTCTGACAATAAAAATAAAAGGTACTTTTGTTTCAGGACATGGAAGCGTAACTCCAAAGTCGTCAGTGGGCAAGGTAGCGGCGATACTGTACGCATGTGTGGGCATACCTCTAATAATGCTGTACCTATCGACTATAGGCGAGGCGCTGGCCAGGAGTTTCCGCTCTCTCTACTCCAAACTTTGCCCAGCGCGCCTTAAAAGCGGTGACTTTCATTCAAAAGCGGATTGTCTGAGCCGATACTCCCTGCCTGGCGTCGAGTGCAAGCAGTTTGTCGATTGTGACAGAAAAGAAAAATTTTACGATCGTCAAAGGCGAACGCCATTCCAAGCCGCCTTAAATCTGGACAGTTTAAACGGAGGTTATCATTGGACGTGCCGGGACCACACGCGAGTGCCAATCCTACTTAGTTTACTTTTAATCGTTCTATACATAGCTTTAGGTACGTTCTTATTTCACACGACGGAGAGATGGAACTTAATAGATGGATGTTATTTTTCGTTCTCGAGTCTCGCGACGATAGGCTTTGGAAACTTGAGGCCCGGGCTGTACGCCAGCACCGTGTCCGCTAAGGCGGAGGACATCGCCATAGGCGTGTGTTGTATATACATTCTAGTGGGTATAGTAGTGGTAGCTATGTGTTTTAATCTCATCCAAGAGGACATGAGCTCGGCTCTCCGCGGCTTCACCGCCCTCTGTACAGGAAACTCTAAAACTCGCGCAGTGCATAGTGTAGAGAAATGCGATGAAAATATTTCCATGGCCGTCGTTTCCTGACACAGAGAGACGGCCGAGGTGCCGTCTATAACCTGCCACGAGAAGCGGGCTCAAGTGAGCTTCAAGATCGACAGTGCGAACCCGACAAAGTTCAACAGCTTACCGCGAAGAAAGTCATCGGCGTACGGCGAGGAGAGTTTCCAAAGGAACACCCCGGCGCGCCGGTCTGCCGGACACGCGGAAAGGTGCGTGGAGTATTTCGTGCCGCGCAGCTTGAGCGAGTTCAACCTGAGCTGCACGGGCGTGGGTGCTAGCGAGCTGGTGGCAGTCGGCGTCAACGCCCTGGGCGACCGCGCACGAGCCCGTCGCGATAAGATGGTCACCTTCGAGGACGAGAACGCCGGCGTGCTGGCCGAGAGCCGCGCGCTCGCCGATGACGTGTTTATGTGACGTCACGGCGCCGACGAACTAACCATAGGTCTGTTGATTTGGACAAGATTTGTTATATTATAATAAACTTAAAGTTTTACAATTAAACTTACTTTTATTTCTCTACATGAATCAAAAAGTAGTCTCAGCACAGTTTCTTAATACTTATTATATTTAATAATTTACTTTCTAATTTATTTAACCTAACATTCAATACAGAAATAAAACACCCACCATTTCAAATATTATCCCATTCATTGTTGTATCAGTAACTAATTCATGACGATTCAAAATGTTTCGCTGTAATGTTAACTTGAATAAAACACATTTGATTTGATTTAACGATAGAAATAATAGTATAAATAAGTTATGTACAATGCAGAAAATTGTTAGAAAATTGGAGACCTATAAATTGTAATACTATCGTCTAGATCAAAGTCTGTCATTACACAAACAGACATCAACCTAATTTACAGAACCGATATTAATAAGTTTGCGGCGGGAGGAGTTCCAGGAACTGCTGAATCAAGATGTTCTTCTACCGAGAGTGACGATGCAGCTATGGGAGCGTTACCTACATTGAATAAAACAGTAATACGTATCATTACAAAATAATTTGATTTAAATTATTCAACAAACTACTAGCTACGTATATCACCGTAAAATTGTAAAGACCCTTAGATTATAATCTATCACGGATATTGTGAACTTTCGAAAGATTGTGCTCCCTGCTTACAATTTAACACATTATTATTCGGTAGTTCATAATCTATCGAAGTCAATTTTAATTAAATTATAATTACTCCAACCTAATCTAACCGAAATATTATGAGCTATGGATATTGTTTTATTGTAAGTTTAGTAAACGTGCTAATTTTTCGTTAGTTTACAATTGCGAGAGATAGATTATAATCTAAAGATATTTACAATTTTACAGTGACATATATAAACTTGGTGTTAGAGTAACCTATGAAAACAGTATTCAATAATAGTAATAACAGTATATTAGTATTAATAGTATGTCCGTCCGGAGTGTTTTTTTTTCATGACATAATATGATACTAGCAATTTAATAACCGACGATGAAATGAGAAGGCTTGGAGTTTATCCCAACACGCCGCTCCAATGCGTGTTATTGTGTACACATAGGCAGGGTTTTATCTGATAAATGAAGGTTTCCCCATGTGAGTTATAAACACAAATTAATTACATGTAAATTTAGCCTGCCCCGCATGAACCCCCTATCTTCAGTTTCGTCAAGGAAATAAGTGTTTTAACCATTAGGTCACCTAAGCTCATAATATAATGTGTGTATCATACGATACCGTGTTTTGTGAAGGTTCAACAGTCTGTTCATAATTAGAATTTAAAAAGTAATATAAAAAAAAAAATATTTGGCTTGGCGATAAAGTTTTTGAGAAAATCTCATTATCACTATAAAGCAGTCAACACAGAAAATGACCACCATACGTAGGGCTACAGATTTGTACTAACTCGTATGGAAGGCACAAATGACATAATTTCATGTTTGGTATATAATGGTTTCATGGTTGGGGATCTAACTTTTGGCAAAAGACTCTTGACCAAAGACTATGGGTATTCGTCAGAATAACAGGTGGCATTAGTCCGTCTGTCTATAATAGTTTTTATAGTTTTTATAATAGTTTTATAATTGATTTGTACAATTGTATCTAATTTCAATCAGTTGGGTGTAGTACTGTACTCCTCGCTAGGTTATAAAATAATCTGTATTAAGGAGTAACAGTCCCTTTCCCTTCTTTGGATGTTTCATAAACATTTTGTACAACATGCAAACACGTTATAAAGATTTACAAAAAATAAAAAAATAAAGAGAAAAATTAACAATATTATATGTTCTACAGTTATTTATTTAAGTGTTTGTGTGTGTGTGTGTGTGTGTGTGTGTGTGTGTGTGTGTGTGTGTGTGTGTGTGTGTGTGTGGGTGTGGGTGTGTGTGTCTAGGTCTTGGTGTGGATGCTTTTTCCTTTAATTATATAAAAGGTAAGTCGGCTGGCAAAGTTGTTATAAATAATACAACATAATTATAATATTACACGCAAGACGTCGCTGAAAAATAAATAAAACAAGTCGCTGTGGTGAATATTGTCTCCAGCAAACCGACTTGATTACTGCGTTAAAAGCTTTAAAGTTGCTATAAGAGGAAAGTTTGAAGCGCGAGCGAAATGGATCGACGAATCGATACAGAAGTGGGTTCATCTCGCGAGAGAAGTCTCATTCGATGAAATCGTTACCGGAGTGAATACTTGAGATCTGCTATTCATAAGCATATTTTATACATTGCCTTTATGTATCTCTATATCACAATTCTTGTTGTAATTTTCGAATCTTCTCCATATTAGTCTCTTAAAGAAAAACTCAAATTGCAAATATCCAAAATTAATATCTTCACTTAATATAGTTGTTAAAATATTACTCAAAAGTGCTCGTAAGAGCCTACCGAATGAAGTATATTTTGATTTTAATTTTTTGATAGTCATCCGAGGACAAATGAATCCTAAAATGAAAACATTTTTGATATACGATCGAAATACCTTCCATCTAAAGTTTTTACAAAATATGTCGCAGTTGCAAGCACCTTTAAAAAGTGATCTATAATTCAGAGGACCCAGAACCCTGTCTTGACTGTAGTGTCTTGTGACTGTAAGTAGTTTTATCTGCTGGTAGTTTGTCAATTCAAACAGAGGCATTGCTTAGTGCTTTTATTTTTAAACGTAGCAATGGAGGTTTCATAACAAAATTAAAATTTGTGCTATTACGAGTATTACAAAATTAATATGCATTTGATCATTTTATTATACTTCTAACATGCCTGTTAGGAGTACAATTCTGTCAAATTCATTAATTATATACTTTTTTTGTATATATCTGAATTCAAATTTCTTATTCAAGCTTTTATTTAACTTTACTTGTTAGCATGTGTGAGTTTATTCTAGTAACAGAATTTTAAGTCAATTCAGTTCTATCAAACTGAGGTAAATATTTTCACTCTATACCTCTGGTGAAAATACATATTTCATATTTATACAAATTTATTCGATTTGGTACATAAAACGTACACCTTGTTTTTCTGTTCAAGAAAGAAAACGGCAAAAACACAGCGATAATATTATTATGTCAACACCTGAGCTTCTAAAAGTAAACAAGGACATTTATGAGTTCCGGCACTTAATACAATGGTAAACGAGTTGTCACATTATATCCCGCGCCTGTCACAACGCCGTCTCAATCATTTATCACCGAACATGACACCCGCAATATAACCCAATATAACCGCCCTTAGCAGGCGTCAGAGGAACGAGACTCTATATATACACACGTACCTATTCTTAACTAATCACAATTAACAATGACAATACTTTTATTTTATAACATAAAACAATCAATGTAAGACAAGACTTAGCCAAACACATGAGAATACGACCTGAATACATATTCAAAATTTCTCAAGAGCTCGCTGTACCATCACATTTGCTTGTAAGATGTCACTTCAGCAGATACTGCGCTAGGTGTATTGTGGTTCGTGAGCATTCTCTTTAGAAAATTACATGGATTATTTTAAAGCTAAGCTCCTTAAACTGTGTTTTTTTTCCACTTGTCTTATTTAAAACTAAGAGACTAACATTTTTTTCTATTATTTATTATTTACAAAGACGTATTGGGACAGTCATGCATTCGAATAATTAACAGTGAAAATCGGTTTAATCCACGATAACGCGGCTTACCTTTCCACGAGGAGAAAGAATTGACCGCGGCTGAACGTACCCGGCCAGAGTGTATGCTATGTATGTTATATAGAAATATTTTCTCCGTGAACGTGTTTGGGTTGATGGGTTCGATTACTAAGAATGATCCAAACAAACATTAAGGGTGAAAAACATTCAGAAACTGCAGCTGCAATTACAGGGATATGATTATTATGATGCAAAGAAAAACTCAAACTCTACAAACCAAAACTCTTTCTAGTTTAGTCTAATAAGATTTTTACTTTCTCTTACCGACTTAACATATGTATTTGTATTAAGATATTAAGTAATACTTTTTTGTGAACTACAATAAAACCAAGATGGAATCGGATAGTTCAAGTATTAGGTTTACCAATAAAAATATTAATAATTTACCCAATCCTCAAAACCAAGTGGTCTACTTCTGTTTGAAGTTATACTTTTAGTTATATTGTAAAGATTTTTGTGAACCTTGTTTCCAGTGACAATTTTAAATTTCCTTTCTTAAAGGCCGGCAACGCACCTGCAAGCTCCCTGGTTGCAGATTTCCATGGGCGGTGGAAGTCACTTTCCATCAGGGCTCGAGCCTCCTGCTCGTTTGCCACCTATTTCATAAAAATATATATATAAAGAAGAAGTTTTCATTAAGGTTTTACCCGTTAAATAAAGTGACCAGCGGAAAGCCAGTGTTGTGTGTGAAATTAGGTATACTGAGTTGGCTCCTTACGCCTTACAACTTTAAATTAACATTGTCTGTTTAGGTCGGTAGTGCTATATTAAAGTTTTAATCTTCAGAGGTTTTAATTCAATTTAAAATAAAATTTATAAGTAAAGTAATAGTTCAATGTCTTTTGTAATTCGGTTCGCTTGATACACCATATTGATGGTTTTGTCGGAAGCGTGGGTGTCACGTGGCCGAAGTAATACGTTTGCGGCACGTACTCGTATCGCCACCGCGCCGGAGCGAGTTGAATGTATTAGATTACGTATATAACACAATCACTACGTATTATAAAATAAAGTCAACCGGCAGCGTCTGCCTGTCTGTATGTTCGCGATAAACTCCGAAACTTCTGGACGAATTTCCAGGCGGTTTTCATTATTAGACAGAAGAATTCGTAAGGAAGGTTTAAATATATAATATATTTGGGTTTTTGTGTAAATAAGTTGAAATAGAACGACAATTGTTAAGCATGTCGGAAAAAGTAACAAAAATAATAATAAACAAAGATACCAAATTTAAAAAAAATAAAAATCATGCCCACACGGGCGAAGCCGGAACGGACCGCTAGTTCAATATACTACTTCATGATGAAGTGATTGAAAAAGTATGCAAATCATTAAGAATCTCGACCAAAGGTGATTCAACGCCATAGTCGTATTCCTCCCCCTTATGGAACAGTGGTGTGGGTTATTAAATTGTTTTACGCGTAATATAATCGAAAAGCAGTTTGTCTCTGTGGAAATTGTACGAAGTTTTTAGTACAGTGAAAGCACGAGGGGCTCTTAATTTAGTACAAAGTAAATTGCATAGAAAACATATATAACGATGTCTCCGCCGTGTCCTAACTATGCAATAAATCTAACTGAAGGTCTCACGGTTTACGGTTTGTAAAATACAAGACCTTTTACATATATCAACAGGTATCGATCCGTTACGGTTTAAAATATTAGTATCAATAAAAAACGATTTTTCGACAAAAGTGTCGCTTACGATAATTTGGCGGTAATGGCTCGATATTATACAGTTATATATCTTCCAAAAATAATAATTAATGAAATGTTCTATGAACACGTCACATCTAAATTGTTCTGTTCGATAAAAGGCTGAAATAAAAAGACCAAAGAAATATGTTCTGTCCGCGCGCTGCCGGCGTTTTCATTAAACGGCGCTTCCAAAACAAAATATATATATAAATATATTCGTATATTTGCTGCTTTACGTTTACACGTCATGTCTGTCGGGATGACGTCTAAATATTTAAATTAAATATATTTATTTGAATTCCTGAATAAAACTCTTATGTTATATATCTGTCGAGCTTATCGTTCTATTACAAATACCTTAGAGAACTAAGTCTAACTCTATGAATTTCAAATCTATTGTATAGTTCAAAATGTGAGATCACAAACGTAGTTATCAAACTACTCTCCAGAAGCTAAGAGCAATTCTCTAAGTTAGACTTGTCTTCCTTAAAAAGCCAGTTACTTTTTATTAAAATGACCCGGGTTTGAACCCAGGATTTACTGTAGTAAATTTCATATCGATGAGAATCATCTCATGTCTGAAAATAAAACCCTAAAGCTCAAAAGAATTATATCTGATATGCTTCACAAATTTTAGCTATATGCTAAAAACTAATAACATTTTCATTTTAACGGACTGAAATTATAATTGCCTGCGAACGATCGTCTTCTTCCGTTTTGTTTTAGTGTAAAAACTCGCTACTTTTGTAAATACCTCGTAGCGAATACACGTTCATCGTAGAAAACATTTTTTTTATACCTCGCACATACAACACATTCCCTGATTTAACTTATAATTTATACGAACCAGCAACACTCATTAAATTAGTATTCTTAAAATTTTGTTAAACTTTTAAGAGCTCAGTTACTACTTTAACAATATTATTGAAATCAAAATATTTATGAAATAGAAACAATCTCACATTAAGTAATAATTAACAATAACTTCTTTAGAAAGATACTTCATTATGAGCTATACAAATTGTTTAAAGAACTTGATTGTTGAAACAGAATACGGTAAAATATTACGAATTTTTGTTCCAAAGTAGAATTCCGTACGACAATATGTAGATATAGATATAGCTTTATATTATTAAATATAGCACGACACAACTTAGATGTAGCAACGGCAAATTCAATAAAACCGATTACTACAAATTGACGAATATATTTGGTCATATGATGTTCTGAGTTATTGCGTTTGTGTAAAGATCATATTCACATAAAAAATAAATATTGATAATTTGGTATAGCGTACTTAATTCGGATGTGATCGGTTTTACGAATCTTGCCGATGCTACATCTAAGCTGTGTCGCACTAACAGTTACTTATTACGGGATATTTACCATGATTTCTATTTTTATTTGGTGGAGCTGGATATTTCGGCATTATCTACGAATGTCTTATTCACGAGATTCACTCGTGAACGAAACCAACTAAAAATAAAATACATGGTAAATATACCGTATTAAATAACTGTAATAATAAAAATAACCATGTTAATTTAACGTCTTGTAAAGATTTTATATTTTATATAATCGTCTATAAAAAAAATGAAAATAAAGCCGCAGCGACGGCAGCTATTATGAGGCAATTTCGCGCGCGGCGCGCGGCGTGACAAAGTAGAATGTTTGCAGCGCTCGCCGCGGCGTCACGCGAGCCGGCAGTTTCAATTTAATGGCCGTAACGTTCGATGCGATATTGCTGGGTATCAATTTACTGGAATAATGAACACGTATTTCGCAATCGCAGTCCGCGGCCCGGCTGTGTCACGCCGCCTGACTAGCGAGCTGGCCTTTGTTGCCGTTAATATAAGTTGCCTTCTATACTTTAATAATAAAGAATGTGGTATCTGAATACTGATTGGTTCATATAGATATTTCAAAAAAAGTGTCGTGTAGTCTATATGAAATTTAATGGAAGAATATATTTTTTGATACTTATGACTTCAAGTCTTCTTGAATATTTGGTAATTCGATTTGAAATTTTACTCACGAAAGCTGCAGATGTTTTTCGATATCACACAAGGAAATGGTTCACGATTCATTTAAATGATTATTACCAAATGAACAAATACCAAATGATAAATTTAAACTATAAGGTTACGACCATAAAAGGTTAATTGTCACAAATGTTACTTTATTTACTGTTGCAAAAATTATACATTAATTAAACATAAGTCAAATATTTTTATATCACACTCGTATGTACGTAATATTTGGTAGACTTTCTCCTTTTCTATACCAGACACGCAAGCATATCTCACGACCTTTTGTTGAGTAGTTAAGTTTCATACTTTCACATGTTTTTTTTGGTATAGTTTGGCGGACGAGCATACGGGCCATCTGATGGTAAGTGGTCACCATCACCCATAGAAAATAAAGTTGTAAGAAATGTTAACTATTCCTTACATCGTCAATGTGCCACCAACCTTGGGAACTAATGTTATGACTCCTGTGCCTGTAGTTACACTGGCTCCCTTCAAACGGAACACAACAATACTGAGTACTTTTATTTGGCGGTAGAATAACTGATGGGTGGGTACCTACTCAGACGGGCTTGCACAAAGCCCTTCCACCAACCAAGTATAATATTAGAAAGAATAATGTTATACTCAGACATACAGTCAGTAGTTTTACATCTAAAATAAAGTGTGATTATTTTTGAAAATACTTAATATTATAAACAAAAGAGCGTTGCGTTTGACGACAAACATATTTTTAGTTTGGCAGTGTTTTATTATAAATTATTGTTAAATTTGTACAAATTTAAATAAACATATATGAATGAACTGAAATGCTGTCTCATCGTCTAAGTCATCGTGTTCCTCAATAAGGCTTTGTATTACATTTAACAAACGCTGTGTACTCGCATGTGTGAAGTTGTTTCTGCTCATCGACGCAACAGTTTACTGGCGAAGCAGCGCACACAAATCAACGGCACTCGCAGCGCCCGTGTTTGCGCGTACTGTTGACTCTCTAACGCAAACACGCCGTTTTCATAAATCGTGCAAACTTCCACTGAACTGTGCTGGTTATTTGTATTCGTGATCTGCACTACTTTTTATACATAACATACGTCGGTTATTCTCAATATGACGTTTAAAACCAACATTAGATTCTAAATTCGACTTACAGTTTGGTATGAGAATGAAAAGTCAAGTTTTTGACTTGTATACCAAATGCAAAATGGTAATAATATAATCACATTAGGCTTTGATTTTATAAAACCTTACGCAATGCGAATATATCCCTAACATAAATAGGCTTTTCCTCACGGCGATCTTCGAACTCACTTCGATTCTCGGGCGCTAAACGGTGACATCCTGAATCGAGATTTTGACGTGAGTATTCTATAAATATTTTTATAATTGTAATCAGTATTAATTCTGTACATGTTTCTGACAATTCACGATCATATTTAACAATGAGTTACGAATGTGGAGACGCAGAATAGCTCTGCAGTAAAGGGAACATACAAACTTAAATAGAATCTATGAAAAAAGTTCAGCTTGTTTCTACTTTTGTAGAAAAAGCCTTATCTAATTCAGAAATTAATTATAATAACTAGATCGATTAAGACGAGTATATCATAGTTGACCAAATTCCAAATTAAGATCGGGACATAATTATCTCGTTGATTAGATATTGTCTAATTAATGTAATATATTATACATAATTATTGCATCATAGTAAACTGTTGACATAATTTACTGCTGCTGATGTATGGACGATTTAAGGCGCAATTAAACATTGTAATACAATGATGTCTTCCCCACAGGCTTCATTAGCGACCTGCGCGCGTTTTATTACTACATAGTATATATAAACTAAAAACAAAGTCGCTTTCTCTGTCCCTATGCCCATTTGTATCCTTAAATCTGTAAACCACGCAACTGATTTTGATGTGGTGTTTTTTAATAGATAGAGTGATTTGAGAGGAAGGGTTTTTGTATATAATACATGGAAAATATAGTAAATAACCTGAATAATTTTAAAAGTTTGAACGTGATGTCGTAAATAAACAAATCTTGTAGTATATTTAGTATCAGTATTGTACCCGTGCGAAGCGGGGAGGGTCGCTAGTAGATAATAAATTGCACAGATGTAGCCGCACACACAGATGCACTCTCTATTGCGTCTCGTAATCCAGAGTGACATCTGAAACGACGGGACAGAGACTATTCGTAACACCAATGACCTCAAGTAATTCTCAGTAACTTCTAAATTCTGGACTTCTGAGAATTATTACTAGTAGACCAACTTTAAGTAGAATATAACTTAGCCTTTAATCTCTGACAATGATTCCCTCTATCGACACAGAAATGGCATGCGACTGAAGTAGAAGCGAGGGTTGAAGCGTTCAGAATTTTATCCGAGACAAGCAATATTCAAATGATGTTCCCTACAATGTAAAACTCGATACAATTCGGAAACACAACTCTGCAAAGTCACAGGAGAGCCGGCATTACTCTCACGTTCGTCCAATAACTTCAAAATGTGACGATTTGAAATTTGATTTGATTTTATTTCTGATTTCGTCATATATAACTATATAACTTCATGTTTTTAATCAAATGTCGATTCTATAGTCACTTTCATAACCACGTTTTATTTTTTAAACGTAGCAAATATTTCTCGTCCGCGGAAACTAAAATATTTATTTTATATAGGAGTATATTGTTTACGTTTCGTTTTCGGGTTTTCAGCGCAACATTTGGTTTAACAAGAATTTGTATATGAACACATTTATTCGCCTTGCTAAGTTGGTGTGCTTAAGAGAATGTCAGCATCCTCGGGTAAAAGTTACGGTGAATGCAGCGCATTAAAATTAAAAAAATTCAAAATCTATCAGTTAACCTACCTTCTCAATATAGTATAACCAAACCCGGCAATTTTCAGGACTATCGTTATACGGTGGCGAAAGAAATTACAACACCGTGAATAATATAAAAAACTCAAAATATAATGCGATACCCCAAAATGTATTGAGTATAAGCAGATGTACCTACATATCCTACTAATTCCCATACGAATATCAAAGCTTCAACAATGAAGTCATAAAATAAACTTACAGCGATAAAGCGCTCGACTGTTCGGAATCTCAGAAGGAGCGAGTTATTTAAAAACGTCAAAGGAAGCACAGCTAGACGTTATCTCAGCAGCAGGCAGACGGAGGTGACACGTGAAACAGAGCAAGTTAAAGAGCTATAGAAATGAACGAACTCGCTCCTCTTGCCGCTCTTAGTCTCGCGTGTAACTCGTTGAGGCTCGAGTGTGTGTGTGTGTGAATTGTATGATATTTTCAATTTCGCCGCTTTTTCTAAGTATTGAACTGTTGAGTTGTGAAGGCGCGGACCCGACCGCGAGGTTCCGAAGTTTTATTTGCGTTGTTGTAAGAGTTTTAAGTTCTTTATTCAGCCGGCAGTGGTTATTAAAAAAGTTAATCCCGATATTGCTGTACTTATATATTTCACTTGCCTTTTACGAAACAACGAGATTCTGTTATATTTTAAAATTCCTAAAATAGAAGCGTTGAACAGCTCGTCTGATCAGATCGTTTGTTTCGATGTACAGCGCCCGCACATAGCTCTGTGCCCTCTAACTATATAACTTTTTAAGTATTATGTAGTTAAAGGTAATTGAACTTTATTTTAGTGTTATTAATGATCGATGAATGAGATGGAAAATTCGAAAGTTTTTATTAAAAATTCTAATATTTGTAATATTCCTGTACATTTACGTACTTATTTGAACCATACATTCCAAACCATCTATAATATTTTAAGATTCAAAAGTCTTTCTGATTATCTTTTGTGCGGATCGTATAAAGAAATACATTAACATCAATACAGGAGTCAAATTCCATTTTTTGAATATTATTACATGTGATTTAATGAGTGATTTTGTATTAAAACTGTGGACAGCGAGCAGAACTACAACATAAAGCATTTAGAGGGATAGAGATCTCGTAAGATAAAGTAACAGAATATAGTGACATCAATGTATCACAATGACGTCACCAGTCGGGCGGCGCGAGGTCGAAACAACGTTGTATTTCAATGAAATTATAAATATTCTCCAATATCGCGAATTAAAGCAAATGTGTTTGGAAAAGTCACGCTTCGCCAGGCAGCCAGGTTATTTACTGGCTCGATCCCGTGGGATCGAGCGGCGAGCCCCGCGGGATGGCGGCGGATCCCGGAGACGTTTCCCGAGGATATTTACGTAAGCTGTTTGCGCTCCTCTGTTATCTCTAGACGTTCCACTTGTCTCGTCGGCGGACGCGCGGATCCGGTCGATTTATTCGATTCAACCGCCGCTAATGGAATCTGCTCGGGCTTCAAAGGGTAAACTAAATGAAATATTGCTCGCCCTTTACGATTACATGCCCGTACCTTCTTTGTTTAACATAAAATAAAATATGGATCGACTCAGTATTAATATATGTGTAGATATATAAGATATGGAATAAATAAAAATCTAAGACCTAACCTACTCTTAACAGAAGCAAAACCATACTTTTTATCGCGAGAGTTTTTTTTTAATTTTATACAGTTTTTAGCTATTGCAATTGGTGGTTTAATTTAAAAAATGTTTGATGGATTCGATTGATAACGTTTAAGCAGTGCCTTGTATGTTTAGTGGTAAAATTATTAAATTGCGCTTGTAATTTTCACTCAAGTCAAAGATTACCTGAACAGACAGATGGAAATATGAAAATAGTTTTATCGATGTTTTTAACTTAATAATGACAGTATTCTTTAACATATTATAATTTTATTGAATACCAGATGTCGCTAAAACAGAAAACAGAATATAAACACTCGACGGATTAAATAAGTTTGCTAATCTTCCGGACACGCTAAGTATGAAAGAGTAGAAAAGCAGATCCAATTATAGTAAATTATTGGACTCAACCGCCAAGAAATCTCTCAAAGCGCGGAAGGATGCTGAAAATGTAATTGGGTCACAGCGACTGTCTAAGTGCAGCGAAAACATGAAAATCCGTTGAAAATCAGAAAAAACTTTTCCCATTTACTGAGTATGCAAATTCGGTGCATTCAAAATATTGGTCCCGGGAGACTCGAAAGAGGAATACGAACGTAAATGGACACAGCAGAAGCAACTTGATGAGGAGAAACATTAAACGCACAGAGGCAGGAAAGGCGCCGGAAGATTCACGTCGTTGTGTTTCAGCTTCGAGCACCGTGACGTCAAGAGAAAAACACCCCTCATTCCTGAATATGCACATTAGTAATAAAATGATATGTATTGACGATATTAGTCCCATAATACGTAGTGGATAAACAAAGTGGTTTCAAAAGTTAGCGAGCTAAATTTGACTGATTTCTGTCGTTACGTCAAAATCTATCGACAATGTTCAGCGGTAAAGGAAAATGTCGCAAGTAAACCTGGTTTTGTAAGATGAAATTCTCTCTTTTGTCTTTTAACGAACAAGCATTGGAGCAGAGCGGAGGATTAAGGCTTCAGCCTCAAGAGACTTGACGTTGGGACATTTACGGACTCTACTTTATGCACTTAAAATATTATGAAGTACATTAATAAACAGCCGGTTTGGTTTTGATTACTTATACGTTCTTCACGATATATATAGAAACATCAATCGTGGTCAACCAATCCACGTCTACAAAGCATCGAAGTCACGGACGAATAGCTGTAAGAGCGTAAAAAAAACATTTATTTCAAGTAATTATGAGTAAAAATAAATGATAAACACAATAAATGTATATTAACAAGAAACCGATACCGATGCTACATTGATAATTATTCGAAATTTAATAATATTCAAATGACAGACTTGTTCTGAACCAAGCCGATGCATTCTTAAAGCAAAACCAAAGTATTGAAATCAACCGATACACGCAAATACAAATACTTATTCAGAAGTTCTAGTTTCAAGTAATGTATGTAAAAAACTTATAACCGAAGATCTTACCGTCATTCCTATTTATAAACCACAAGAATAAATATAACTTGCCCGGCTAAAAGAATATTCAGACAAGGTGCATTAAGTCAAGCCAGTTTATAAAAAGATTTTATTTATTTGCACAAAGCTAAGATTGCTTAAGTTTCTTAAAGAAGCAATTTATGTTAATAGGAATGAAACTATTTTATCTTGATTCTTAATTAGTTCCGATCCGGAGCTGCGGTGTTCGCGGCGACCGTTTAAGTTAAATATTAAACTATTGAAATCCATTCGAGCAGCTTATTGAAATACGCGGAAAGAGATTTTCCTTTTACTATAAAAAGTATTTGCAGCGATTTGATACGGAAAAATATCGCGCTCGATGTGATTCAGAAAGGCCGTAATCATGCAATCGGTGTTATTCATTATTTAAAGGCTATAGGAAGTAATTCCGTATACAATATTGCAATGTAAGGGACATAACATCTCAGTTCCCGAGGTATGAATATAAGTAAAGTAAAGTAAAGTAACAGCCTGTAAATTTTCCACTGCTGAGATAAGGCCTCCTCTTCCATTAAGGAGAGCGTTTGAAACATATTCCACCACGCTGTTCCAATGCGGGTTCGTAGAATGCACACGTGGCAGAATTTCGATGCAATGAGACACACGCAGGTTTCCTCACGATGTTTTCCTTCACCGCCGAGCACGAGATGAATTATAAACACAAATAAAGCACATATATATAGCGGTGCTTGCCTGGGTTTGAACCCATAAGGATTTGTTAATATGCATGCATTCTAACCACTGTGCCATCTCAGCTCATGTCAGCTCATCTCAGCTCATCTAAGTCTCATGTATATAAGGCATGAAAAATACTCGTTTACTTGCAGCACCAATGCACGTGAGTAGTGTTGACCACTTAATATCAGGTGGATTTGCCTTGCGACCTACAACATATTTAAAAAAAAAGGAAAATGGAACTCAATACATTTTATTAGTTCTTATAAGTGTGGTATCGCCATTAGATATTACAAGAATAGAGAACGAGTGGTGTGTGTGAAAGGGACGGAATGCCGATGTCGTAGGAATGATTGTGAGCGCGCTACGAGTAACAAATTAAATATTGTAAATATCATATCAATCCTCATCAATCTCACGTCCTTTATCCAAAGGCTGTCGGAAACAGATCGCCCTCTTAACGATAAATCCGTTTTCGGGAAATAGCAATTATTTTATTTTTAACAGTAATTTTGTTTGGACTCTCATGTTGTACAATAAAGTATGTTCTATTGTATTGTGTTCTATACAATGTAAAGAGGAAATAAAGTTGATAAAAGAGAAAAGTTTTTATTCAGAAGCCGCCACGGCGTCCATCAACACGAACGCTTGTATTTATGCATTTAAGTTTTTTAATATAATACTCAGAAGCAGCCTGTCATGGAATTACACGAATTTGCCTCTTCTTCTAATTAATTTCTTGTACACAGCGTTAAAAAGCATATATCCGCTCCAACACTTTACGCTTTATGTTCTATTCCAGACCTAGAATCCCAGAAGTTATTAATAACCCACTTAGTTTTATATTTTATTGAGTATTTAGTAAAAAATACATTTACTTTGTAGACCAGACATGCTTCAATTTTACAGATTAACTTTTTACAGATTTTTCACAAAAGCTACCGAAATCACACCTACACGTTAAAAGTAAAGTAATATACCATAAATTTATTTTATACCTGTCTAATTATATCTAAACATATTTTTTAAATTTTTTAATTAAAAATGATTATCGCTCAGACAGTAGTTGATTGACAAAGCCATCATCATTATAGTATTTAAGTTCCATTACATTAAAGGGTAAAATTTAAAATAGTAAAAAAATAATCTGGAACCGAGTAAAACAAGAGAGGTCTAAGAGGCTTAGAATAATAAATCTTTGAAGCGCCGTCACCTGTCAGCCGTCAGCGGTGAAAAATTAGGGATAATTCTTACTTTCTTTAAACTGAACCGCTTAAACAATTATCCGGGTGTTTTCAAATTTCCTTAATCTCTTTTAAGTTTTACGTTATCGCTTCGTGGAGATGTAATGCTTGTTCGCTCGGGCTCGGTGTGGACCGAGGCATTCGCCGACGTATTTCATTGTCATGAGCAAACAAGACAATTCATTCTTGGACTTCAATATGAATTTCAATATTAAATAAGGCGTTATAATACGCCTTCGTGTCGTCTTGGTCTGGTGGCGAATAATGATCCCAAGGTCGCCGATTCAAAGATTTCGAGTTTCGAATGCAAAAGTTTCGAGATCGAAAGATTGACAATCATTATCTGAAGCTTAGAACTTGGAAGTACATAAGACCTCAGGAAGTACGTACAGCCATTATTGTTGCATCTGAAAACTTTCCAGTCATCATGGTTGCCTTTGAGATGAGCTACCGTCACCGAAATCATCAAAGTTTTCTAATTAAAGAAACTTAATCCACATGCGAGAACTGCACTAGATAAAAACAAACTTTACGTGACTTCTCTTGACGTTGTGACGTCAACGTGTGTAAACTCAAAAATATGAGTTAGTCAGTTAAAAAATGCTGTTAAAGCATTTATGGAGTTAATTGACTAAGGGTGATGAAAATTTTTGAGAATTTCTTTATTTTAGAAAGGTAGACATATAGAAATGCGAAGTGGATTAAGTTGGTGATGAAGGTTTGTTCAAAAGTTAACATTTTTGATCAGATTAATTATTTATCATCAGAAATGTATTTAATATAATTGTTGAATAATTCGGAAGAGTTCTGTACGGGGTCTTGTTAAAAATATAATCAAGCGAGTCGCTTGGAGCGGTAAAAAGGAAAGCATCAGCGCCACAATCATTCAATATCGATTTTATTGAGCTGCTGAAGATTGATAGTGAGATCTAAAGCACTATACATCTTGTTATAATCCATTGAAACAGATTGCAGCGCGCGGGGCGCTGCGACAGAAGTGACATCGCAGGCAGCTCGCCATACATTGAATTTGTTCAATAACTATTATACAAATATATATTACATTCTATTAACACATACTTGGATGATATAAACTCCAAAATTTACGATATAAATATAGCAAATTCATGAGTCTTCAAATTTTAAGAGTATTGCATCAAATTTCAGCAGCGGTTAATAGTTAGAGCAGAGTTGGCGCAGTGGTTAGAACGCGTGCATCTTAACCGATGATTGCGGGTTCAAACTCAGGCAAGCACCGCTGATTCATGTGCTTAATTTGTCTTTATAATTTATCTCGTGCTCAGCGGTGAAGGAAAACATCGTGAGGAAACCTGCATGTGACAAATTTCATAGAAATTCTGCCACATGTGTATTCCACCAACCCGCATTGGAACAGCGTAATGGAATATGTTCCAAACCTTCTCCTCAAAGGGAGAGGAGACCTTTAGTCCAACAGTGGGAATTTACAGGCTGTTGTTGTAATAGTTCTTACATTTCTGGACTTATGCCTGATACATCTTCGGTCCTGTCTGATGATGTCCATCGCATAATTAGGTGCAAACGAATATTCCTCTCTGGATATAACTGTGAACTGTGAGCAAAAGCGAACCCTTCTGCGCAGTGAGCTAATCTCTAGGAAGTCATTAACGTCATCAACAATATAGCGGAGCGGGAATGCACAGCCTTTATTATAGAATGTGATGTATCATATAAATGAGACAGAATTATGTTAACAAAGGATAGAGAATTGCCGGCAAACGCGCTCTTATGGTGTGGAGTTATTCCTAAATTACTAACAAACGTACAATATCAGGTTCACACACGTTATGAATTGGTCATTGTTAATGAAAATTTACAAACGTAATGAAAGTCTTTTTGCAAAGTACTCAACCAATAGTCAATACTTACTTTGCGGTTTAGCGGTAGGATGATAGACCCCACCACGAGTACTCTCCTAGATGAGCCTGGCCTCGCTAGTAGACACTTTTCACGCTATTACGAGTTTTTGTACTATAATACTATGCTCCTAGTTACCACGCCGCCATATAAACTTAAAAATGAATCATAGTAAATTATGATTCATTCTGTTTTCTTAATAATAGTTAGCAATCTTATATATTATAAGCTGCACGTAGAAGGTAGGTTGTGGTCTGCTTTTGAAGAGCTATAGCTGTAGATGTGTAGAAAATTGAAGTTTAATAAATTGTTGCAAAATAACTTATTTTAAAGAGCAGAAAAAAGTTACTGGCTCGGTAGAAAGCAGTGCTACAGCGATATAAAAAAAACAAATGCAAAATATGCGTACAGACGTCGCCAGCTTACAATGAAATTGAATCAACATAAAACCTGACATACGTTTCGAAATTCATAAAAATATAAAAAATAAACGCGACGACTTACAAGTTCTTTCTGAATAAGGTTGAACTATTAACAGGTGCTAAGCAATTTGAAGCGACACGTGTCTCTTCCGGCCCGAACTGCTCCGTGGCTGCGAGGGTCAATCGATTGATTTGCTCCAAACAGCTCTATCAGATGAATAGTTGCGGCTATTCAGCTATTTATTGCAGCTTCTAGCGCTAACAATGCTTCAATGGAATAATTCATGGATTAATTGGAACACGCTATATAGTGTTTATGCGTTAGAAAGTGTTGAATTAATTAATTAATACCGCTGATACTGCAAGCGCACTTAGCTGTGACGCTGACTGCTCTAATTTATGGCTACAAACCATTTTCAAACTAATGTTATTATTCTCAATTATGACAAACCAATCAACTGTGACACTGTCGACTAATAGTTGCAGTCATATTTTATGAGACATATTTTACCTACAATTAAGGAAAACAATACATCAGAACGTAATATTTGTAAATGTTTTCACGAATTATATAATCAAAAAAACTTTATTCAAATTGTCTTACATAAATTGCTAATAAACAAAATAAAATTAGACTTAAACATAACAGGGAAAACAGGAAAAACAAGCCTTACCTTATAAAGAAATATCACTGTGATAATTTGAATAACCTATTAGTGCATTTTATTTTCAAAAACCACTAAATAGACTACTTTACTCACAAACTAACACAAGTATACCTCATGCATGCTACACAGTCACACACACAAGCGCATTTATCAGGCACACGGTTTATATGGAGCTTATTTATAACATTACAGTTTGAAACGCTGGAGGAAATCGTCAAGTGGGGGGCGTATCGTTCGCGTAGCGGTTTCATTAGTTCATTCAATTAGCGCGTACAGTCTAACGATAATTTATTTGTATTAAAATAAATGGTTTTCATTGCAATATTTAACGTCATTAGAATGCTATTTTATAATCATCGAACAATAGTGCTTAGAACTAGCGCGCACTGGTAACTTTTGTCACGGTGACTGTTTCGTCACTCTTGTCAAATCCGTGAATATGTACAGATGCAGACACAAATGTCACGTCATAATGTGCGCGCACCTCCATACATATTCATGGACTCGACAAGAGTGACGAAACAGTCACCGTGACAAAAGTTACCAGTGCGCGCTAGTTCTTACTGTTAACTACGGGGTCCAAAGTCGATGCATATTATTGTAGCTTAAGAAATAATTTTCAGAATAAGTACAGAAAATTACTATTCACAAATTTGTGATAAATTTAATTTTACCAGATCCTTTATCAGAATCTGCTAGGGTACTCCTGGAATTCTATCTAATAGCTATTAATAATAAACAATGTCTAAACAAAAGGAAAAAGGGACAATGGAACTCGTACCTGTGTTGAGTAAAAGTCTCAAAATAAAATAAGGTCAAAAATACCTATTTTCATACACATGTTATGTTGTTACGCTATTTTAAATATGACACACATTTACAGTAATACGAATTATATACTTCGTAGTGTTTCTTGATAAATTAAATATGCATCGCATTCGTTAAATAAAATTGTTATTTTATTCAGTGCATTTATAAAGCAGCCCGTTACGTACCGCAGCTGAAAAAGCTTTCTTTCGTCACGCTGCTTACTGGGAAGTTCATTAATATTGTGACGATCTTTTGCTATTATATTAATTTGTTTTTAACACGATCTCCGGCAGGAAACATAAGCCATTTAAGTTTGACAAATAAGAACCTTAGACGTTATGTTACAAAATGTTGCATTGACTTATTTATATCTACAAAAAACAAGAATGAGAGCCTGACGTCGTTAAATTTATTTATTTATTCGATATAATCTACATTTTGTTACGGCTGCGCCTTCGTATTATGAGAAGTACAAACCGTTCCTTGCGTCGATAGTCTGCCACAAATCGTGAAAGGAACTAAGATGTCCCTCGGGTCCTCCTGTAGCGCCGCAGGTTCACTCACCCCGTAATACACATATTTCATGATTCAACTATTGCTTTTAGAGAAGCCGATACGTGATCGTAAAGTTCATCTCAAAAATAAGAACTGAAATATATTTAACGATACTTTTCTACCATAATTTACTTTTGTATATGTATTCGTTATCTTCGTGGAAAATGAAGATTACTCTATGTAGTGTGCACCTACAAGATTACTCTATGTGTGTGTGTTAAAGACTTACCGTCCTACTTTAATACACATTAACGCGTGTTCCGATGACTAAGTTGTTTTTTTTATGTACATTTAAAGAGTGGATTTATATGTAACTACATAAACTTGAACAGCAGTACAAAATATCGATAGCAGGGATATGATAGGTTGCTTCTATTCCAGTGTCCTTATTAAAATTACAAAATAATATAAAACTATAGAAACGTAGTAGTATTTTTAAAGTCGACGTTCGCCGCTGTATGGCAACTGAGAGAGATTCCCGCGTACTATTAAGAACAATTGCCAGCGACTCACATTTTCCCTCATAGTTAATTTTATTGTTACAAATAGTGCTCAGAACACTTACGATAATAATATTATATCATGAAAGCAACCAGTCGAGCACATGTAACAATATTGACATCCTTATTACAATAGCCATAAGAGTCAGCCAGTCTTCCGTTTCGCTCAGGATACGAGAACAATGGAAGATCTCTTAAGAAACGAAACAAAGAGCGTTTTACATCCAAATCTCGCGTAAGCGGCTTTTCGTCAGGCGGAGCTTGTCGCACTCATTACCGTAATACTATTGTCTTAGAGTCCCTTCTCATAGTCCCTGACGTTCGAGGTGACAACGAGACAAAGAAATATATAAAAAGAGGGACACGCAGATTTTGAATGTTGTGTAAATTGAAACGGCCTGACTGACTTTGTATACGATGGCAACCCACGACTAAAACGCCGAGTTATTATTTTGATAGAACCTCGAGAATGTCAGATTGTACTCGATACTGCAATAACAAACTTGCCAGACCCGCTCAGTAGAATAGACGATGACGACATGTGCTTACGAAGCATTCTGATCTTAGCATTTATATACTGTTATATGCTCGACGCATTAGATCGAGTATTATGTTTACCATTTGATATTATTTTTATAGCCTACGTATTTCAGAGACCGACATTGAATAATATTTGCTGTTCAAATTTTTCTGATAACTTTTTATTCAACGGCATAGATTAGGTCGATGAAAAATATATAATAATATGTCATTGTTGCGTTAAAGTGCAGACCGAGTGTGTCATACTATAATTGTACATATTTAAAAAGTATTTCTTTTAAAAATTATAAATCAATTTTGAAACATTTTCTGTCTCGCACAACCATTCTATGGAACCAGCTTACGTCAGTGTTTTTTCTGAACCGATACGACATGGGAACCTTAAAAAAATAGTACTTTTTTTTTGTTATTTTATGGTTGGCGGACAAACCGGAACACAACAATACTGAGTACTGTTATTTGGCGGTAGAATAACGGATGAGTGGGTGGTACCTACCCAGACGGGCTTGCTCAAAGCCCTACCACCAAGAAAGCACACTTTTCTTAAAGGCAGGCAACACAACTGCAAGTCCCCTGGCGTTGCATATGTCCATGGGCGGTTGTAATCACTTTCCATCAGGTGAGCCTCCTGCTCGTTTATTATATTGTAATATAATAATAAAAAAAACAAATGAAAGTACATATTTTGTAAATAGTATCATGATCAGATGCTTTGAATCGACGCCGACATTAACAAATCGATGTGAAACGGATAAGTCTCGATACAAGGTCAGTCGCGGAGCCGGATTTATCGTCCAATATTGCCTAAGAATGGCCCATCTGTTCGCTGCAGCCCGCTGCCCATAAAAAACTTGGACGATAACGTTCATTGCATTCATTGCTCCGTGACGTCACAACAAAACGAAGCCGAAACAACTGTTTGTATAAATATTTATAACTGCAAATGCTTGGAACTTGAATAAGTGAGCGGCGGCCGGTCGCCGGCGCTCGGTCGGAGCGTAAATATCGTTTTTCCCAAGTTATGAGCACAGACCCGAATGTGGTTTTTCATAGCGTCATAAACGAGGCTAGAATTTTTACAAGCTTTTATTTAACTTACCTGTTGGTGTGTGCAGGTCAAATGTAGTGGGGTTTAGGGTTGTAAATGGGAAAACCTAGTATTTATATAAAACATTTGTTAAAGCACTTGTTACGAGGTATTGATTTATTGTTTTTTATACGAAGTACTCACTTTTATTTGACTTAGTAATACTTTAAATAAGTAAAACCTAATACACTTTATTCTGTAAAAGTAATGATGATAACTGTATAAGCAAATTAATATACGTAGGGCGTAGGTGTGTCTATCGTAACGCGACCTGCTTATAATAATTATCAGAAATATATTTTATACGCTATTATGTTATAAAATATACTTACAAATACAAAGACAAAATTATTTTCTATTCTATTGATATAATGATCCAATAATTACTATGGCAGTAATAATTTACTTCGAAGATATTTTTTTTATTTCATAATTGGAAAAATATATTACAGAATGTCCAATGTAGTTAAAAATATTTGAGGTTCTTGATTACGGCGAGATAATTTTGCGCGAGCGTCATGGATTCTGTAAAATTTCTCCTGGCAATAAATTAAATCGGAAGCCAACAAAACCTTTATAACTTCGTAAGCCACTCCTGATTTATGGGCTTGTTTATTGAAGAGCTGTTCATAATTTCATTTAAGGGAAATTTAATTTTCTATCTCGCTCTTGTCTATGGTCCTACCTCATATTTTACAGAATGTGCATACATACGTATCAAATTTAGGCAGACTAACTTCAACTTCGAATAAAGCGCTTCCAAAATATTTTTATAATTTGGACTTAACATCAAATACTTCAAAAACATTTTTGAAACGAAAACAAACCAGGTTGTAAAATCAAACTCGAATAAATCACTTTAATCTTTCGAATTAATTTTTCCTTATAATTAGTAGATATTAAAATTAGAACAAGTGTATAATTAGCCGTCACGGCTGCCCCTTGTGAAATATTCTCTATGTTGCGAGCCGTTCGTTTCGTTCATTCGTTTTTGAAGTACATTGGACTTATCATATTTTAAATCTTTAAATTAATAAATCGCCGTCCCGTCGAGTTATTCTGAAATCCTTATTGACATGCCTCGTGGTTATAGTCTCCATATTTATTTACTGCTAAATTTCGTTATAAATTATTTCAATAACCATAATTTATGGTGATTCATATTTGTCCCCTGACGGCCAAATTATCTTGTACATTAAGAAAAACCTAACTAATTAATTGAAGCATGTCTTGTGATACGGTTCAATTAATTTTTCTTTACAAAATTTATAAAAAGAGCTTCCGATTTTTTACACTATTTGATCTTAACCCATTTGAATAGAAGCACATCCTGTTCACAAAGAAATAACATTGAAATGGACAAACTGATAACAATATCGCTAAACACATATAACTTAAAAGACAACTTCAGAAGCTTTCAGTTTCACGTGAGACTCCTATAGAAGTATAGTGTGAGTTATGATCAAAGGCTATCGCTTAAATATGAATTAATTACTTACGGCCCTATTACATTTTCTATAATCCACATGATTCGTCCAGAGTATCGCATTGTTGCCCATAGGCATTACCCGTCGCGCTCTTCTATTGGTGAGAATTCCTTCTGAGTCTGAGACTTTCATAAGATTTTTTTTCCATTTTCAAACGAGATATGTAAATTGAAAATTCCTAGCGCAGGTCCGGAAGTGACCCTCGACCTTTGCTTAAGATCCAACTGTTCTCTATTGGGTTATTTTGCTTTAACGAAACCTACATCATAAATATTTAAATTTGTAGAAGGCATTGTATATTTATTCCAAATATGAAATAAGTTCTATTGGCAACAGTAAATAACGCACAAATCATTTAAATAAAACTATTTATAACGGATGAATCGCGTATATTAATTATTTTTAAACATCCCGACGTTTCGAGCACTTTGCAGTGTTCGTGGTCACGGGCAGACTAAGATGACATTTGTCTATTTGAAGAACACAGGAAATATTATTAACAACTACCGCCAACGATTTCTCAATTGATATCTTGAGTAACGTTCCGGTTGCACGCAGAAGGCACTAACTGTATCTTTAGGTCTTGCAGTCTGTTGGATTTGGGATTTTAAATTTTTAATAAGTGGATCCCAGGTGTTAGAAAGTCTCCAACCATCTTCTCTATTGAAGTTCGGATGTTTTTGAATTTCAATAGCCTCGCGTATCATTCTAGGAATGAATCTGTGTTCTCTAGCGAGGATCTGTGGTTTATCAAATCGGATAAAATGGTTAGGTTTATCCAGAGCATGTTCACAGACTGCAGACTTAGAAGAACGCCTATTTTTGACATCTCCTATATGTTCCTTGACCCTGGTACCGATACTTCTCTTTGTTTGGCCTATGTAAGATAAACGCGACCACGAACACTGCAAAGTGCTCGAAACGTCGGGATGTTTAAAAATAATTAATATACGCGATTCATCCGTTATAAATAGTTTTATTTAAATGTGTAATCATCGCGAAAATTTAAGACAACATAACGCACAAATCAATTTCAATACTTTGTTAAGCACGCTATAAAATCAATTTGACTGAAAACTTGATAACATTAATAACTTTATACATTTCCCGATATTTAGGCGTTTTCATAAATATATATAGGTATATATATTGTATTTTGTCAACCACTTATTAAAAAGTAGTACTCATATTTTATAATTATACGCATGAGTTTAAATCGAATACGTTAAACACTTGTGTCTAGATTAGACTTTCAAATTGATATGAATATCACTCAAGTCATAAAACAAATAAAATAACAAAGCGTTTCATACAATTTAACAATCTCTTAAGCCTTACTTACAAAATAGAACTTTGGCATGTTGGAGTCAAACACAAAGACACTGAGATGTAAGCGACATTCTCTGAAGATAACGCTGATTCTGCGTTAGCCTTCTATCGCTCGACGTCGCGTTCGAAAATAAGCAAAGTATTACATTGCTCGTCGACTAGTATAAAAAAAATTCGAAGCTCATTTCCCAATACCGGTAGAGCAATGTAAAACGTTCATTGCTATCGATTCGTATTTATCAAAAGTAAAGTGCTGTTACTGAAAGTAGATTACTGGTAATACCTAGGTCATGTAATGGCGCTTGGCACGGAATAGCGCTCTCATAAAATGATATTGACCACGCGAAATCTGAAGGAAACAACTCCTATTACTCCATCAAATGCAGAAAACTGATTTAAATACAACACATAACCCTTCTCAGCACACTCTCATACGTTGCTACTGAGATTAAACTCTTTTTTAAAAAATCTTGATTTTACGCAAGATGTGAAAATAACACTGTAAGCGTTTTTTGTAAAAAAACTGCTGAGTTTCTTGTCGGCTGTGTCCGACAAAATAATATGAAATTTGATATTAAATATTACTAGTTATTTTTCTTGGTAACTAACATAATAAATTGCTTTTATTTTTCGTGGCTTGTTTAAAATAACCCGAATCGGAAGTCAAGAAAGTTGTATCATTAATTTATTTTCATGTCACGACTGTAACTGTAAAAGGTCGTATGTACAACTTGTGTACTTAATTGGCACGGAATTAGTACAAAAGGATTTTTATATCCTAGTGTAATAACAATAATTCTTAAATATCTTTCAGATAATTATCGATAAAAACATTAAAAGTTGTATTTTAAATTAATTTATTTTTTACATATATGTAATGGAAAAAAAGCCGGATCTGCATGAGCAAGTTAGCCATATTAAGCAAACGAGGCAGCGTTATCAAGATAATTCTAATTAATCGACGAAGAGTCACGTCGTGTGTTGTAGTCTAGTTGCTGAGCTTCCGCAATAAATAAATAACTCGAAAATACAAAACAAGAATAAGACGAGACTAAATTATAAGCAAATTGAATAATAAATTTATCAGAACAAGTCCGGTTCTCATTATAGCCAACGCCTGCTAATTATAAAGGAAATTTATTTTCTATAATTCCAGCGAGCGGAACCGTCCTTTTGCTTTAAAACACTGAGTTATAAATTATTTTTTTACGACTGTTCTTAACAAAATACGAAAAATTTAACATAAACATAATATTGCCTCAATAACTTAGTAACTTAAGAGATTTTCTGTACCCCGGATACTGCCTTATGTATTGGAGGCTCATATAGGCCGACCGTCGGGGCGTCATGGTGGCATACGTAACCAGGCCTGTGAAGTATCCTGAAGAGTAAGGAGCAGTAAGGAGTACTTTACTTCACGTTTACAATGAAACAAAAAGAAACAATATACAGAGGAAGTCAACAAAATGTAAGTCGCTGGTTTTATTAGAAACTCAGACGTTTTCATTTTTCCATTTCCCCAAAAAACTCATCTTGAGTCAATCCTGCATGTGCCACATAGGTTATGATTATAATAGGTATTTATTAGTCGTAGTCCAGTTGAAGTAAAGACGTACAAATATAATTTTATCGACTCGTTATGTTAAAAGGATCGGTAACGATTCGTTAAATATAGAATGCCAAACGAATTAAATTGTAGAACTGTAATCCAATACCGTTAGGATATTAAGAGTCCATGCCAGTCATGGTTTCAGAATCTTCGCTACTCGAACACGTACCGCGGTTGAATGTTGGAAATCATTATTGATGTGTCAAAACTCTCGATGACTTTAAAATAAACAACAGTTTGACAGTTCTTAAATTTCCTGGAGGAAACATAGCCGATCTGATGAATTATGAATATTTTGTAAGTCAATAAATTTTAGCTCGTCTGTATTCCTAGAATAAATAATATTCTTACCGATATCAATAAATAAACAAGGAGAAAATTAAATAAATAAGTTTATGTACAGAAATATGTATGACATGAACACTTTCAGTAAATAATAAAAGACGTTTTTTTAATATAAACCTTCGAACAAATATATAATTAACATTATTATAAACTGGCGTCGACCGGAGTGCTACGCGTTAAATTTGAATTACAAATGCCCGTTTCATACAATTTGCCATATTGGTAGACATTAAAGGGTTACTGGACTCGTATAGCGCTGTTTCTTGGAAGGGGAGGGGGGAAAAAGGGGCTAACTGACACAGTAACAGTTATACAAATGGATCTGCTAATTCATCACGATGAACAAAAGCCCTCACTGTATCTGATAATAATTAATATTTATTTAACATATAGCCGAGATGGCCCAGTGGTTAGAACGCGTGCATCTCAACCGATGATTGCGGGTTCAAACCCAGGCAAGCACCGCTGTTTCGTGTGCTTAATTTGTCTTTATAATTCATCTCGTGCTCAGCGGTGAAGGAAAACATCGTGAGGAAACCTGCATGTGACAAATTTCATAGAAATTCTGCCACATGTGTATTCCATCGACCCGCATTGGAACAGCGTGGTGGAATATGTTCCAAACCCTCTCCTTAAAGGAAGAGGAGGCCTTTAGCCCAGCAATGGGAATTTACAGGCTGTTGTTGTTGTTGTTTGTTAATATTTTGACAGTTATTCTGCGTAGGTTACTGAATTTTCTAGAGAAACGTTAAATACGTAACATAACGCAGAGTACAGATTAAATAACTTCATATTGTTAACTATTCGAATCACGTTCGTGAACTTGTATCCCCGGATATCAGCTCTCAAATAGCAATACAACAAGCGCGGCGCGACTCTCCTGCGTCGCATCGCGTTTCAAAGACAATGAATACAGATACAGTAATATGTAACTGTAACAACCGAGTCACACGTTATATTTATATTGTAGTTATATAGATGTAGATATTATTATGATATATATAATTGTAGTTACATAGATATAGCTTTGAAAACGTTCGAAAACGAAAAGTACATTTTTGTCAATAGGTTTTTTCATAGGATAAAAAGTAACTGCACTCTTTAATACTGCTTTTGTTTTTGGCTAAATCTACAATTAAATTTACGGAACCGCAAATTGACGGCAAAGGGACGGTAAGGGTCAAATTTCGGGTCTGCTGTGCAAAGATTACTATCGCGATGCCACGTCCGAAAGAGCTAAGCCAAAGATGTGTTGATTTCTTATACTACTTATATCAATCGTCGTGTCGTATCCGCGTCGTGACTTATAAATGTCTGTCTGTCATTTTTTCAGTGGGCGGTCGATTCCTTCCGCCGAGAGGTTTTCGCTTTTGCAGATAATTTTGATTTGACATAGCTTTCAGTTTCACAGATCGACTTCGCTAATGCTAAAAGGCGATGTTTATGAATGCCATAAAAATAAATGATTTTTGTGATTATAGATATGGAAACGGATCCTGTTTCGCGATGAACGATATTTTTGGGGAGTCGGGAGTAATGGAGAGGGATTATAAGCATGGATTTCGGCCCCACGCGGGGATTGAACTCAGGAGCTCGGAGTTGCAGGTTTTTAAGCGAACCGCTAGATCAAGGAAAGAAGTCATTAAGAGATAAAGTATAAATAAATAAATATCGGACCACATCACATACATTACTCCGATCGCAATGTAAGTAACTAAAGCACTTGTATAATGGAAAATCAGAAGTAACGACGGTACCACAACGCTTTTACTTGGTGGTAGGGCTTTGTGCGAGCCCGTCTGGGTAGGTACCACCCACTCATCAGTTATTCTACCGCCAAATAACAGTAGTCAGTATTGTTGTGTTCCGGTTTGAAGGGTGAGTGAGCCAGTGTAACTACAGGCACAAGGGACATAACATCTTAGTTCCCAAGGTTAGTGGCGCAGTGACGATGTAAGGAATAGTTAATATTTCTCACAGCGTCATTGTCTATGGGTGATGGTGACCACTTACCATCAGGTGGCCCATATGCTCGTCCGCCAACCTATACCATAAAAAAAAAAAAAACCACAAACACAAGAAACCAGCACTCGAAAACGGAGGTCGTCAAACAAGATGATTTTTTACTGGACTTGTTAAACTAAACTTGTTTAACCGCGTCGTGAAGTGTGTTACGAAACATTTTGAAATTGATACAAATTTTAATATTTCACTCGAACGAAATGTTATTGAAAATTTTGAGCGCTCATTATAACGCCTGAATTCTGTCTGTATCCGTGTCAGTTGCCGCGCCTCGCGCTCGGCACTCGCGGTGTTCAGCTTTCATTTTGCTATACGATGTTAATAAACATCATCGGTGAGTATCATGGGCAGTCTATCTATCTATCTGTTATAGATATTCATTAACTTTAATCAAAGAAATTAAGTTATAATAACTTAGTTATAGATTGTCAACATAAATACTGCAACCGATTGGGAAAAGAATATGCCCTGACATGGTGATGACAACCGGCGAGGGAAACTAAACTAGTTTCTAACATGTATATAAATATTCAGAAGAACAGCCTAAATGACCCAGTGGTTAGAAGAGGTGCATGTCAACTGTATATTTGCTTCAAATCCAGGCAAGCATAGCTGAATTTCAATGTGTTTTATTTTTCTTTATCATCCTGTGCTCGATGATGAAGGATATCATGAGGAGGACTAGATATGTTTTATTTCAATAAAAAGATTTCATTTGGATCAAATCAAATCAAAATAAACTTTATGTAGGCTTACACACACTTTGAATCGTCAATTAACAATTTAGTGAAGCTACCACCGGTTCGGAAAGTAGATTCTGCCGAGAAGAACCCGCAAGAAACAGAGTAATTACTCCTTTTCGACATTTAAAAAATACAAAGTCATGTTAGTTAATACAATTATTTAAATTAATATATCCTGCGTGGAAGTCAACAGGTATTAATTCCACGCTTTTTTATCATCTACAAAATCTTGTATAGGCCTAATCTTGTATACGTAATACGCCATTTTTACCAATATCTACCAATCTACACACACTCTATAATAACCCTCCAAAGAGAGATGAGACCTAGGCCCAGCACTGGGATAATAACAGACAATCATAATATAATAGTTGTTGAGCATAAATAAATGCGTACATTACAACACATACATTTGAACCCTGAATACAATTTGATCAACATTTCATTAATTTTACTAATCTTGTTGGGCTCATTCTAAATCCACAAAGCTCTTTGTTCGTTTTAATGTTCGACGAAAGTTAAAATTATTAGATTAGATGGATATACATAGAAATCGTAAGATTAAAACTTTAAGTCGCTTCAAATGTTAAATATTCATTTTTGTACACGTCAGTTATGGCATAAGTATGCTTTATTTCGATTTAATTGAAAAGCTACAAATCTTATCATATGCAACTTTTATTTGGATTTATAGTTTCAAAGAACTCATAGCTAGATATAGCTTAACTTTTTGCATATTTTTATGGATATACTCGTACATAGATATATTTTATATAGGTTGGTAAATGTTAAATCTTATTTCTTAAAATGCGAGATAAAGATACAGACGAACGAGGTGGGGTCGGACAGTTCATATAAAATAAAACTAACTAATAATAATTAATTAACAGATTTCAGACGTAGTGTTTACGATCGACTCAGTGCGGGATATGGGTGATGTTTAATTATAGCCCGAAGCGAATGGATGCGATATTTTTTACTCTTAACACGACTACATTTTCGAACAGCATTACTTCCGAAATATTTGATTTGCTTTCACGTACTTTAATTAAGAGCACGAAACATCTGGATTGAGAATTTAAAATATTGTTTAGAGTATTGCGTCTGCGATGCCACTCCGAGTGGGGGTATTTATTTTATTTTTATACTAGTTGTCGCCCGCGGCTTGGCTTGTGTTTTAGGGGGTTGGTTGTTACACTGAAAATATAGCCTACGTCCTTCATTGGAGTTCAAGTTTGCTTCATAACAAATTTCGTTAAATTTAGATCACTGGTTTGGCTACTAAAGAGCGACAGACAGACAGACAGAGCTAGTATTCGTCGATAGATAAACTTGACATCCTCTGATCCGGAGAAAGATTAACGTTTGCTCATATCAAGACATGGCAAGAGAGAACGAAAAATATCAATTTTCTTTATACAGGAGCTACAAATTTAATTGTTATCAATGACATACCCATGCAATTTGACTTAGACATAGTAAATACTGAGTTTCTTGTTGGTCACTGGTCGTCTAGTTTATACATATGTACATAGTCTATATGTTGGCTTATCATCATCATCATCATCATCATCAGCCCATTTTTGTCCACTGCTGGACATAGGCCTCTCTCAGTGCACGCCACTGTGGTCTTTCTCCGGCTACTCGCATCCAGCTCCTGCCTGCCTCCTTGCGCATATCGTCATGTTGGCTTATATCTTATGTATATAGTCCAGTTTGTAAGAAGCCATGTTTTTTTTATTAAATCTGTCTATAATAACATCTTAAATTCTATCCAGTGTTGACACACATACTCTGCAGACTCACAGTTCAGACACATGCGATCCGTGGTCAAGCAACGGTTGACTAACGATGCGGGTTTGAGCCACGGATGAATAACGCTGGCGGTCAAGTGTTATATCAAGCTCAAAAGAGCCGCTCGGTGTTATAGTGACGTCAGAATTACTCTTTACACGACCGACTTTCAGGCGTCCTTTGACCCTACGCTTTTATCATCATTACATAGTATTAAACAAAATCGCTTTACGCTGTCTATCTATATGTGTGCTTAGATCTTTAAAATTACTTAACGGATTTCGATGCGATTTTTTTAATAGATAGAGTGATTCGAGAGGAAGGTTTTTGTATATAATATATGCACAATATAGTAAAGACACGCTGACAATTTTAGAAATGTGTAATTATATGATGTCGTAAATAAACAAATTCTGTAGTATATTTAGAATGAGCAATTGCAACCGTCTGAAGTCGGGTAACTAGTTATAAATTAAAAGTTATAAAAACAGCCATGTCAAACAAAAACCTATAAAATTTAATTTTACATATACTCTTAAACGATCAGTTATATAAAACATCGTATCGGTAAGTACAGTATTATAACCCGATATTAAGATATTTGTTAAATAATGACATTTAAATAACGAAATTATGATCTCAAATACGATTCTACATTTACAAGATATGTCCACAAAACGAACGGCAAGCGTATCCATGTTTTGACATCCGACATTCATAAAAGCAGCTTGTGTGCCACACGTTCCGCAAAACCTGAATCTGAGCACGCTTCCTCCTCAGCACACCCGTACTACGTGCGCAATACTGGAAACGATTTCGCAATACAATGCGCTTTCAGTACGCTGGATAGTTTCTTCGAATGTTATTTTTGATACTCGATCAGAAATGGAATGCGATTGCCATTGTTTTTCAAAATGCAGTCGAATATGTCACGTCGGGCCACTCGTGCTGGAATCACATTAGGACGTGAGTGTAAACGACGTGGAAAATAATATTGATCAATGTGTTTTACTAAAAACTTTAAGCCTGTTCCTATTCGACCGATGTATACTACAAAACTCAGCTATACTTTCTTACTAACGAAATATACTATATTACAAATGTGAGAGTAACTTAGTGTTTGGGTTTGGTACCACACACCATTTAGGTTTGATAGTTTTATGGAGGCCAGCTAGTTTGTGAGTATCGCCTTTAGGTAATGAGAACGACCTGTTTGTATGAACGCTTTATTGATACTGACTCAATTATAACAATGCTTACATTTATATTTGCTTATGAATGTGTACATACATGGATGAACCCATACACTCAGTCTATCTGTCTGTCTGTCGCTCTTTCACAACCAAACCGCTGAACCGAATTTCATGAAATTTGGTATGAAGCAAATTTAAACTCCAAGAGAGGATAAAGGCTACTTTTTTGTCTAACATGACAATTAACCTTGACCCTAAAACGCAAGCAAAGCGGCGGGCAACTACTATTATAATATAACCAAATATTTACCTATAAAGGAAGCTATTTATTTTATTTAAAAAGCTTTAAAACGTACAAAAAACGTTTATGTACAAATTGGAACCTTTCAATGCACTTGTCTGTCTCTCAGGAAGGCTGGCGAAGACTTAACCTCGTTTACGACTACGGAAACGAAAGGCGGCCAGGCTTCTTAGAATTATAAAGTTCATTGAAATTTTTTCTATCAGGAGTCCCTGTTTTAATTCCTTAATTTCATCTTAGTATAGAATAAATAGTCATTTCAATGGATAAAACGCAAAATAAAATTAGCGATTAATTAGATCTTGTATACAATATAAGGTTTTAAATTAACATGGTTATTTTTATTATTAAAGTTATTGATTTTGGGATATTTACCATATTTTTTACGAATGTCGAACTATCGAGCTCCATCGAACAAAAATAAAAAACATGGTAAATATCTTGTATACAAGTTTAATAAATATCCGATATTACCTTTGACCGGCAAGCCTCACTCTTGGAATGAATTAAAACTACAGTTTTTGGATCGCCAGATCTGTGGAGTTTCTGGAATCCGTGTTTTAATATATATCTCAATGTAATGACCGTGGAATTGAACTAGTTTTTATCATCAGTTCGGAGATATAGTCGGTATAATCGTAGTGTAATACAAAGTCGCTCACCGGTATCCGTCTTATGTATGCTTAGATCTTTAAAATTACGGAATTGGTTTTGATGCGGTTATTTTTAATAGATAGAGTGACTCAAGAGGAAGGTTTTTGTATATAATACATGAAAAATATAGTAAAGAAACACGAATAGTTTTAGCTTCTAATGTGATGTCGTAAATAAACAAATTTTGTAGTTTATTTAGCATCAGTATTGCACCCGTGCGAAGCTGAGGCGGGTCGCTCGTTGTGAGATAAAGTAAATTTAGCAAAAAATATTGATGAGCCGCTAACATTTTCCCTGACGCAGCCGAACATCATTGAATATTAACTTTGGGTATAAACACTGCACGGTCGTAAAGTTTACTGCGACATGACAGCGAGTACGGCGCGAAGTGTCTCGTTACGAGAGTCTTTACGTTTTATACAACAAACATTGAAATTCTATAGGGGAGACCATGCTAACGAATATACTTATATATATATAATTGTAATTTTTCTAGGCCCTTTAAAACTGTATAGGCTGCATGAACATACAATAATTATTTAATCCAACATGTTATGAAGTAAAGAAACACTAAACTTAAGATCAGATTTACTTCAATGCAAGCCTCTATCCTCCTTCAATCCCTCAACTAAGCGCAGAAAGAAGCGAAGTGAGCATCTGTTGATTATATGAAATAAGCTCGCAGATGTCACCACTTGTCAAGATAATAAGCAAGCCAACTTAAACTCTACATTGTAAATTAAATGGCGAAAACACCACTTCGTTGCCGATCATCTCAATTTTGTACACATACATATAGGAATGTTTTATTAAAATATTATAGTAAAGTAAGTCTCATTTTACTATAAATTTCATAACCTTGAATCTCACTTTCAAATTTAATGGCAGATCTACTTCTAATCTAACCCAATGCCTGAGAACTGAACAATGCGAAAGGGAAAGGCTTTAATGCAAAACCAGGGCTAACCAAATAGATTCGTCACTTATTAATTAGCTCATTAAAAAAACAATATAAAATTATTTATTATTTTAAAGGCTTCGTCAAATTTAACAATCACATTTAGTCATTTTAATGACTCTCTACTGGTTGAAAAGTATTATTGAAAATAATAGTAAAATATTATTATTTTAGTAACTTCATAATGGCGATAGCTTTTGGTAGGCCGGTTCGCTGTTTACTTAACTAAATTAATACAGGGAGAGTAACACGTGGAGAGACTATCAGAATAATATTATTATTTTATGTCACACGGTGAACCTTATTTTTCAATGATTACATTATAATTGTTAGAGGATAAATTACTTAAGCACTAGATTTGGTTTATTTGAGTACATGCTTTAAATACTATTTTTTTATCTTAAGAGGTTATGAAGATATACATATAGATTAAGCATCAGCATCAGTTCTTCAGCATCTTAGTTCCCAAGGTTGGTAGCACATTGCCGATGTAAGGAATAGTTAATATTTCTTACAGCGTCATAGTCTATGGGTGATGGTGACCACTTACCATCAGGTGGCCTATATGCTCGTCCGCCAACCTATTCCATAAAAACAAAACAAACAAACAAAAACAGTTATGGCTGTATTAACCTTATAATTATATAGGACGTGAACTTGGTAAAGCTTTTCTTACAAATAAAATATTTTTGATGGAAATTTCACGTTTTTCCTCATCGCAACAGCTATTCGTGAGCAAAGCCTTACAAATGTTCGCTATACATCTCATCTAATCTAACTCAGCATAAAGCCGTAACTTAATAATTTTTCCTGGAGTTAGAATTAAAGCAGATTTGATTTATTTTAGGATGTCAAACGAGCCAATGGCCCACCTGATGAATGGTAACTATTAGCTATCTAAAACGTAACCACTTTTTCGTAGTAATTGTGCAAGCAACCATAGGATCTTAGCTTTTACGTCCCTTGTGCCTGTAATTAAACATTCTAGTTTTTCTGTTTAAACTATGACTGGCTTGGCCTAACAATATTTATGTTACGCCATAAACTTCGAATATTGATTAATACTATGTAAAACGGACAATACGTCTTTTTTTTATTTTAGACTTGTACAAAGGTGAACCGAATTTTATATCTCTCACGAATTAATATCATTATCAAATTCTGTTTGATTCGTAGTTTTAAATGATTTTTAAAAGTGAATATTTGAATATCCGACGTTAAGAGACAAAATTCACAAGTGCGAGCTCATTTGCAAATAAAGAAGAAAACAGAAATCAAATACTCGAGAGAAAAACAGAACATCGTGTAAAAGTTAAAACGGGCACGTCTGACTGCAGAACTCGGCTGAGGACATCGAACTGCACCTAAACCTCCGAGCGATATCCGACCACATCCGGCCAATTACAGCACAAGCCCACACTAATTTCACTCGTATTCCGTTACAAATGAGATTAGTTTGGCATGACAACGAACCCATTCATATTGACCCTCCATGCTGTTACAATTTCTGCTTTAGCTGCTTCACATATAGTCCATTTTGGAACTGCAGTGATCAGGTTCAATATAATTAGGTAAGACAAGCTGAGAACTGGTGTTGAGGGGATCTACGGAGACGTGACGTATAGTGCTGTCATCAGGAGGGTTAAGGACTTCGAGTATTTCCTTTAAACGGAGATTGCTTCGCTTTTTACAACGTGTTATATGAAATTGAATTTATTCTCGACATTCTATTTAGTTCAACAATGTCTTAGAATAATAATGCTATTTCCAGCTGTCACTTTTATATTACCAGTAGCAAATCTTGTTAGCACATTTTTATCGTATCACTAGCCGCGTGTCCGGTACGGATCCCCATCGGCAACATCTTAGGAACCAACTATCTGCTATAGAATATTAAGACTTGATCTGAGAATCTATTTGAGATTAGTGAAAATTCCAATTTTGAATTCATATACTTAACACAGACAACAACAAAACATAAAAAGTTTGAGCGTAATTTTTGATCGAATCTTAATACAAATAAGGTCGAATGGCTCATCAATCTATTTTTTTTTTATCGCCTGTCTATCTGTCGCTCTTTCACCACTAAAACGCTGAATTTGATGAAACTCCCGGGTAGACATAGGCTGCTTTCTTGCCTAACACGTGACAGCAAACATCCTAAAACGCGACTGAAGCCGCGGGGTATCCATCGAATAAATTTACTCCTGGATACTTAAGAATTGTACAAAATAAAGCAACAAAGTAAGTTTTGCCTCTGTATGTATTGCCGTTTAGTACTTCTATACCATTCACCGGATTTTCCTACGTTTTTCGTTAATAGAAATAAATGAGGAAGATTTTTGTGTATTAGTTAAATATTATGTACAAAATGTCTGAGCTACGACCCGTCGATCCATAAAAAGATTTTACTACGCTTACACAGCTGACGCTAGCTAAACCCTTGGAGATATTATACCAAAACAAAGTACCAGAAAATTGTAGGTCCTTATAAGACCTGCAGAGGCGTCTACTGTGT
Source organism: Vanessa cardui (assembly GCF_905220365.1). NCBI lineage: Eukaryota > Metazoa > Arthropoda > Insecta > Lepidoptera > Nymphalidae > Vanessa > Vanessa cardui. The sequence continues at coordinate 99,351 of NC_061132.1, forward strand.
TCACTTGTGTATCTTGTAAAGTCTCTTTCAATTATTATAGCTATAATAATTATATGGAATTATAGGAAATTATATGGAATTATAGGAAATTATATGGAATGAAGCTTCATTCCATATAATTTCCTAATATCTAATTAGTATATTAATAAAAGAACTATAAGTTATCTGCTAAGCTATTTCCTCAAAATGATTATTATTAATTAACTAGCTGACCCGGCAAACTTCGTACTGCCATAATCGAAATGCTTAAATTGGTCCAAATGTGATGTGAATAGAAACCATTCCACGCAGTGAAACTGGTGATATGAACTGTAACAATAAACAAAATGATACTTACGTTAAAAACGACACTGTCAATATTTTTTCCTACATTTTCAATGACAGAGAAATCATGAGTTTGCGTGATAAATTGCCACGTCGCTATGATTAAGTTCTTACAACATAAAATTTGCAAAACCATTTAGTGTAAACTGGCTATATCATATGGTTCATTTTGAAACTCATTTACAATACCAATCAATACAATTTCACTAAATACAACATACATAAAATATAGGTGGCCAAGTTTTATTATGGTGTATATACATAGTCGTAGCGGGTAACCGAGTGCAGTGGGTAAGCGAGCGCACTGCCTGTATCTCCGGAATAAGGTACGGGAGGCGAGGGGTTTGTTTCAACCAATCAGTGGGGCCTAAATGGTAAATTAGTTGCGACATGCCTGCGCGCCGTACTATGTGTTGTTTGTTAGTAATTGCTAAAAAAGTATTTTCGTTGATTTACTTTCAACTTTTTAGTCTTTTTGAAAACACTGATACTTCTCAAACTGTTCTGTAATTACGATAAATTACTCTTTCGTTTATCAAATATACATTCTTCTTTCGATTGTAAAGTGTGATTAGAGGTTATGTTGAGCGTTTGGGAATTGGCCGTCATTTGTTTGATATTTGCTTTTCTGGGTAAAGTGTGCGCGGGTAAGTGAGCGCATGCACACACTTATAACTTCATCATCATCAGCCCGTTCAGACATCCAGCTCCTGCCTGCCTCCTTGCGTAAATCGTCACTCCACCGTGCCTGAGGACGTCCTACACGACGTTTGCCGAGACGCGGTCTCCACTCTAGAACACGTTCTCCCCTACGGTTATCGGTTCTACGATAAATATGGCCAGCTCACTGCCACTTCAGCTTACTCATCCGGTGGTTTATGTGGATGACTTTGATTCTTTGACGGATCACCTCATTTCTGATGCGATCCCTCAGAGAACCGCCGAGCATAACCCTTCCATAGCAAGCTGAGCGACTTTAAACTGGTGGACCAGCCTTGTCGTGAGTGTCCACGTTTTCGGCTCCGTATGTCATGACGGGTAGGATGCAATGGTTGACTTTCATCTTAAGACACTGTGGGATCGACGATGTTAAGATTCGACGTAACTTCCCAGCTGAATTCTTCTATTCACCTCGTCCTCAAGGTTGTTTCTACCTAATCGCAAAATCTGCCCGAGGTAGACATACATATCTTTGAACAACTTCGAGGACGGTTCATTGAACATGATCTTGGTTTTATCCAAATTTATCCGTAGGCCGATACGCATAGAAGAATCTGCCAGCTCTTTCAGCATTTGTTGTAGGTCCTGCAGCGTTTCTGCCACGATGACGATGTCGTCTGCGAATCTCTAGTGAGAGATGTATTCGCCATTGATGTTGATGCCACGTCCTTTCCAGTTCAGCGTCTTGAACATATGCTCCATTGCATTAGTGAACAATTTTGGGGAAGTAACGTCCCCTTGTCTCACTCCTCGATGCAATATTATGGGATTTGTTTGCTGATTCTGTACTCGTTGGTAGCTCCGTAGAGACATCTCATCACTTGGATGTGTCACTAATCAACTTGGTAACGTTGCTCCTGCAACGTTCAACTGGAGTTCCTACTCCAGAACAGCCCAGATTTCAACCTAGTCAAAAGCCTACTCATGGACCATGAATGCATGACACAGGGGCCGATTATACTCATGGGACTTCTGTATATTATACAGAAGTCCCATGAGTATAATCGGCCATACTGTAGGGATGTGGTCTATGGTGCCGTATCCGGTCCGAAACCCAGCCTGTTCCGGGGGTTATAATTCGTCGAATCTTCGGGCAAGACGGTTCGTGATCACTCTTGAAAACAGATTATAGACGTGGCTCAGTAGGGATATGGGACGATAGTTTTTCAGCAGAGTTTTGTTCATATATAGTGGATAAAATAGAGTTCCTCATTCTAATGCTTTCAAGTCCCCACTGCTGTCTTTCGTTGTGCGCTTATAAAACTATATATTTGTGACAATATCTTTATATTTTTTTTTGGATAATCTGTTTAATTTCAGTTTTCTCTGTTATAAGTTGATTAGTTATAGAATGCGCTTTTAACCTATTGCGTTTACTTACCCCACGGGTGTCCGCACACTTACCCACAATATGGGTCAACTGTCCGCATTCCGACTTATTATCAAAATGTAATTTTTTTTGCTACGGGATATTTTTTGAACGGGATGTTTTATGTTTTATGAAAAAGAATACTTATTCGGGTATAAATTGAATAGCTGAATAAGTATTCTTTTCGACACTATTTTATTGCTCAAATTTTGCTTTAGTTCTGCGCAGTGAAGCTGAAAACAGTGTGTGCACTTGGCCCGAATGACTCTACTTTATATTGCTCAAAAATAGTCACATAACAACAATTAGATACTTATAAAACAAAGTTTGTCTAAAATACTGGCTATTTAAAAGTTTTTAATTACAGTGATATTGACACACACACAGTAACAATACACTTTGTTAATCAATTTAAAGAAGACTGATAAACTATATTTTTTGTTTTGTTTTGAGGTGAAATAAACAAAAATGATTTCTGGCGTATCCATGTCCATGCGTGAAACAGGGAAACTTCTATGTTGGCGTTCATAAATGTAATATGTGACAAAACTTAAGATTTATCAAACAATCTATGTACATAAAATTGATTTGATAGGCAGTAAACAACTGAAGTTAGTTAAAATTAAGGTTCTTTTTGTACCTCCTAAACATGTACTTATAAAGATATAACTATTCTTTCAATTTGATTTCTGCATTACGGGGGCAGCATCAAATGTTTGACAAAGTAGGGATGATTCATGTTACAAAAGCATGATTATGGCGTTGATAATGACATCAATACCGAACATTGATTATTGATGTTTATGGAACAATAGTCGTTAATCGATAACATCGATATTTTTTTGCGACTGGAAGAAATTATTAAAATCGAGAAATAGTACATCTATTTCTCGATTTTAATAATTTCTTACGAACTCATATGTAGCTCACCGCATAGACCATGTATCATATTTTAACGACAACGTGAAATAACTCTGGATCAAGAGTTTCAGCTGATATAATGTTATCGATTTGATCCGGAGTAATTTTATGTACCAGCCAAATTAATACATGTGCATGTGGCAATCCGCTTTTTTGCCATTGGAGTAAATATGACAACGCACCTCTCCAAATATACATTATTTTTTTAAGTGCTTTCAATTTTTGCCGAAAAACACGTGCTGTAATGCCATGACGGTCAGTTGTCGACTGTTCTTCAAATAAATTGTTTTTAGTGTTATCATCCCACTGCGGATTACATGTAAATGTAATGAATAGATTCAGTCGACCATTTTTCGTACATAAGAAATTGCGTCTTGTGCATATTCGTTCATATGCCGTGGGCAACCAATAAACGAAGATAGCAATATAGTCAATCGCCCGATATCATTTACATTAGCATCATTCGCTATCGCATCTTGCAAATGCATATATTCGGATCTTAATTTTGCTTAGTTAAAATGATTAATATTAAAACATCCAGTTTCTATTTTGGCATACATATCAACGATGTACTGATGATACAGTTTACCACATCTCGAAATATAATTTTGTGCTTGTGGACGAACCATCAATCGATACAAATAAAAATTCATGGCAGTAACTCTATTCTGTATATTTAGACATGAAAATAAATGCAAACACTCTACTTTTACATAATAAATTGAAATAAGACGTATTACCTATTGAAACTGGTGGTTGACTGCACTCATTTTTTAATTTCTACTTACTTTTAATTTAACAGCACAATTCCTCGTTTGAAAAATCTCCATTAACAAAATGACCCGCCATGTATTGAATTCATTTGTTACAAAAATGTGATTAATGAAGAACCACTCGACCGATTTTGATCAAACTTCACATAAACCATCTACTAAATAGATCAAACAAACCCTGAAAATTTAGTTTGGATAGATGAGCCCGTTCTTGAGTTATAAAGTGACATCGAAAAATGCCACTTATTTTTATAGAAATAGATTCGAAAAATAGACGTAGAGATGTTTTGAATAATGCAAAATCAATTTTAAAACATCAATGTTTTATTGTCTAACATCGATAATCATAGAAAATCAATGGTAATTCTCTAATTAACCTATTTCTAAGGAAAAACAAAGTTGTTTTTTTTATTATATTCCTAGCATTTTTATCATACTTTCTCACGTTCTAAACCTTCCCTGGACTTCCACCAATAATTCAAGACCAAAATTAGCCAAATCGGTCCAGCCGTTCTGGAGTTTTAGCGAGACTAACGAACAGCAACTTATTTTTATATATATAGATAATTCTGATAAATACATAAGGTATCTTGAACATGTAATATCGATTAAAATTCTCTTATGAATGATTGGAATTAATAGTTTTGCAAGATATACCGATTCCAAATAACGTGCAACAAAAAATAGTTCTAATATAAACTGATTTAATTAAACTTAACAATTACAATAATTAAACTAATTTAATGATAACTGATTGTAACAATACAATTCTGAACCAGCCAGTCAAAATTACCCAAATTTTAATCTATGATCGGTAGAAAAATTTTGTTTTTTTTTTAAATTAAGAATCAACCCAATATTTCTATTATTTATATATGTATCTCATTTATGATATACCTCTATAAACTAATATATAATTTATAAGTAGCTGTAATAAATTAACGTACTTTTTAATATAATAAAATTGTGGTAAGCGGAGTTCTTATTTTGTACATTACCAATTGCACAACTTTACAAATTATTAGTTAAGTTTCTCAATAAGAGCTATACATTTATTCACTTGTAAATTTAATTGAAACAGTCTCTATATAAAGATAATAATTTTATTGAATAGAATGTCGTATTATACGTTACTTACTGTTTCACTTTATGTTGACTGTACTCGTAGCCTCGTACCCTCGAAATACCCGTACAGCGCCGCCGACAATACAAAACGTAATATCTCATATTACCGCTTGTTATGGCGAGCATCGTTTACTAATTAATATGATCTACGAGATAGTAGATGTCAGAGTATCGATTCGCGCTCGAAATAAACGCGACCTTGACGGCGAAAGGGCGACCGTCGTCAGATCATATTGTATTCATATTTACACATTCCCTCTCATACAAAAAACTACTCCAATAACACGAAGGCTTTTTACTTTATCTCGTTTGCTTTATGCTCTAAATATATTTCATTTTAGTATAATAGTCAAAAAGCAAGCTATTAATTAGCATCAACGTCAAAATTTATAATTGGAAGGTAGATAAACAAATGGATCGGTAATGAATGGTTCACTGCTCAATAGATGTTAGTAATGTTAACATTTTGTAAGCTGCTCACCACTGACCATAGCCTCTTGTCACGACCACGCTGCTCAAACATGGATTGGTTCTGATACCCATGACAAAATTTCATACAATACATGTGCGAGAAAAATAATTATAAACAGCAATTACACAAATGAAAACTCTGAAGTCGTAGCACGAGATTATACCAACAATCTTATACCTGTTAAGATTCATTTGTTTCAAGCACTGGGATCAGTTATTACATTCGTGATAGTCGCGCTGACCTATAGCGATATTGTGTTGTTATTTTGGGATGCAATAAGTGATGAGATGGAGCCAGCAGCCACCAAGTAACCGCCGGTAGCACAGTTATAATTATATTTTCGTTTAACAATTATAATTCATTTTATTAATACGTTTTAATCAATAATTTATTTGAAACTAAAGACAACGTCTTTGTCAACGAATATAACAACAGCAAATATTAATAATAAAAGAAATTTAACGCATTTTTTATTAAACTAAACCTTTTATTGGCCTTTTTAAAAGATCGAATTTTCACTTAAGATAAAATGAGCTGAGGAGTTAACTATTGTCTGTTCTCATTATATAATGGAGATATCTTTGGTTTGTATCTGAGCGTTTTAGATATTTTCTCGCTCAGCGAAAACGATTCAATTTTACTTTCATTGACGGTCTTTTCGCAGCGTCACTATGCTAAAGGTAACTCATGATGTCCTAATTTATATAAATAAATTTTGTGACGGAACAGTAAAAAATATTTAGAAAAATGTACATTTTTGATCATTAAAACGTAAATGACTTATAGATCACATTACAACACGCACGGGAATCTTAACATATTTATCATAAAAAGTCTCATTTTAAAAATATTTTTGGAAACGGGTGTTGAGTCATTGAGTGCGTATTTTCACTCGTCACCATCAATACTTCGCCCACAAAGGGATTACAATCGTTATGTGCTGTACTTGCAACCACACTGGCTTACTTTCTTTTCAAATCAAACACTGTAATACAACATATAATTGTTTAATACCACAATAAATAAACAGGCTGATAGGTATCCGTTTATTTTCTTTAAAGGCTCTCGAAGGTTTTAATAACTTAATCATATTTCAGTGAATAGTAGTAGTAGAAGTATTTTATGTTAGAATTACTGGCTTAAGTTTTCCCAGTACTTGCTCTATAAGTACTCGTTGTAATAAATGCAAGAAATAAATCTACAAGAGAAATAATCTTAATTAAGATTATTTATATTTAAAGTCCTATCACTAATAAAAATTAAATTCATGTGTTTTGCTAATATAGAGACTCCTGGAAGGTTTGTTTAAATATTGACCTTTAAACTTCCAATATAAGCACATCGAAAACGTAATAGGAATATAGTCAAGTGTCCTCAACTACAGTGACGGGACGTTTGATTCTATTCGATTTCATTCCATATAAAAGACGAATATCTCTCTATTTACAAGGGATAATAGGTTTCGAAATGGGATTAATTCTCAAGAGTGCTTCAAATTATATAGAAATGCCGCGGAACCCAAATTGTACAAGAAATGGCATCGATGATGAACCTATTAGTGACCATTCCTTGGGAGCAAATGTGGCACATCTTGAGTAAAGAACTGAGAAGTCTGGGAACGAGAAACTAAGATACTTCTTGTTTAACGGCATAAAAAAATACCAACCGAACTCTCTCTCTATTTATAAATATCATAAGATTCTTTGTTTATCCTCGCTATTTAGACCACCTGAGTATGTACTTATATATAAGTGATGGGCAAGCTATTTGCAAAGCAATCAATATTTCGGAATTGAAAAACTCGAAAATCAACCCAGACACATATATACTCAAATGAAGTACATATTAAAAAATGGATTTCTTATTTATTCATATTAATTGGTGTGAACTCCAAATTATTATTATTAAACGAGATGAACTTGTGTTCCAGATACGATACAATACCGGAATCATTATAAAGAAACGCATAGAGTTTTCAAAAGTATTACATTTTTTGATAGCATTGGCTACAGAGTAATCCCCGTACATAGTGTCTAAAAAACGATGAAATTCCATACATAATTTCAACCACAGTCCGTTCAAGGGATGAATTTTCAAAAACATAATAATTTCTATACAAAAATGTTTATCCATAATTTAAACGTTTTTGTTGATGGATTTCAAAAAGTGATAGTAACTGTCTTTTTGTCAATAATTAAGCTTAAATGACGTACTACTGAAATCAAATTTAAACAAAAAAAAATGAATAAAAGAAATATCCCATGTTTAATTTGAATTCAAAATCCTGCCCTAGTTCTGCTCTACGTTTCACAAGGAATTCTTGCGCATTTCGTACTAAATACTAAAATGTTATTAAATTTACAGTAACACATAACTCGTTGTTATTATTCTAAATAAGACGTAATATGATTTATGAATATAAAATCTGTGTGCAAATTAAACAGTATTAGAAAAAGAAAATAATAACGCCAGTATCTCAAACATGTCACTTCTGCGTGAAGTTCTAATCTTAGAATACGATGAAGCCAATATTTTCTCATATTTTCATTGACCAGCGCTCGTGTCAAATCTTGTAATTTTATGAAACATACGAATTATCTTATTTTATTAAATAACTTATTACATTTATTAGTTGTATATAAACGTTTACGCATTTTTATTTATATTAAAATATTATTTTTACATGAACACAATAATAACAGTTCTGAAAAAAAAACAAAAGTCATGTTTATATATGTATCCGAATAAGGTTCATGCAAATTTTATTACGTTCAGTGATTGTAACGATTTCAAAGAAACAAGAAAATATGTTACCTAAATATCCAAGGTCACATCCAATAACTATAATAAGACGAATCAATTCTTTCTGTAGACTTCTATCTTCTAGCTTTTTTCACCTTCTCTGATGTGTCTGACAGATTTATTATTTGTACGGATGAGCGTCTGATACCCAGATGTTCTCAGCAGAGTCCCACTTTACGGCTTACACTACGATAGAAGATCCTTCGTCATGCAAATGTGAAAGTTATAATAATCGCGGTCTGAGGACGTCAGCGTGAATCAAAACCAATTTTAGAAACTCCTCATGAATACAAAACGTCCCATCAAACTTTATTCGGACTTTTTCGTACTGATTATATTTAAAATTTTGATTGAATTTTTGTGTGTTTACGAAATGATTGTATTCTGTTCGGTGCACGATTAAAACTTTATACGATACTAATTGTTGCCCGCGGCTTCGCTTGCGTTTTATGTCATGTGTTAGACAAAAAAGTAGCCTGTGTCCTACCTTGGACTTAAGTTTGCTTCATAAACAATTCCATCAAATTCCCTTCATTGGTTTAATCGTAAAAGTAGACAAAAATAATGTTGTCTTAAATTTTCGCGATTATTACACATTTAAATAAAACATTGTCAAGAGGAAGCTACAGACACACAACATGCCTATTGAATATGCAGAGCTGTTACATCACTGCCTCACATCTGGTTATTTATTGTGGAATGATGAATTCTATGTACAAGTTGACGGGGTAGCCATGGGTTCTCCAGTATCCCCCGTGGTCGCCGATTTGTTCATGGAAGACCTGGAGGAGAGGGCTCTTCGCTCCGGACCTATAACACCTAGGTTTTACAAACGGTACGTAGATGACACTTTCACAATATTACCTAGTGATCTGACATCTGCATTTTTAGTACATCTTAATTCTATAAATAAAAACATTCAATTTACTATGGAATTAGAGGCAAATAATTCTTTAACTTTCCTTGACATCCTTATTATCAAGAATCCTGACAATACATTAAGTCACACAGTTTATAGGAAACCCACACACACCAACAAATACCTCAATGGTGACTCGCACCACCACCCTAGCCAGTTAGCTACCGTTGGCAAATCTTTGTTTCAGAGAGCCCACCATCTCTGCGATGCTGAACACCTAGAGGACGAGCTACGTCAGGTCAAACTTGCACTCCACCAGAACAAGCTGCCCGTGCCTCGCCAGCATCGCAGAAGCCGTATCAAGCCACCCACAGTTGAGCGACAACCTGCATTTCTACCATATGTGAAGGGAGTTACAGACAGGATTGGTAACATCTTGAAGCGAGCTTCAATTAAAACCGTTTACAAGCCTCATAAGAAAGTGAGCCAGTTCTTGAGACCTATCAAGAGTAATATTCCCTTACAAACTGCAGGAGTATATAAACTCGAATGTGAGTGTGGTTTATCTTACATAGGCCAAACAAAGAGAAGTATCGGTACCAGGGTCAAGGAACATATAGGAGATGTCAAAAATAGGCGTTCTTCTAAGTCTGCAGTCTGTGAACATGCTCTGGATAAACCTAACCATTTTATCCGATTTGATAAACCACAGATCCTCGCTAGAGAACACAGATTCATTCCTAGAATGATACGCGAGGCTATTGAAATTCAAAAACATCCGAACTTCAATAGAGAAGATGGTTGGAGACTTTCTAACACCTGGGATCCACTTATTAAAAATTTGAAATCCCAAATCCAACAGACTGCAAGACCTAAAGACACAGTTAGTGCCTTCTGCGTGCAACCGGAACGTTACTCAAGATATCAATTGAGAAATCGTTGGCGGTAGTTGTTAATAATATTTCCTTTGTTCTTCAAATAGACGAATGTCATCTTAGTCTACCCGTGACCACGAACACTGCAAAGTGCTCGAAACGTCGGGATGTTTTAAAAATAATTAATATACGCGATTCATCCGTTATAATTAGTTTTATTTAAATAGACAAAAATAGACAGACGGACAGAGTTACTTTCACATTGACAATATTGGTATACATTTTCTTATGTGTGTGTTTGCAGTACGTAAGGTGAAATGGTTAACACACTTACACCAGGCACACACTGACTCAATTATATTTTCTATTGTAAAATTAAATTTACTTCGTTGTAGGGTTTGTGCAAGCCCGCCTGGAGAGGTTGGTATTGTTGAGTTTGAAGGGTGTTCGAGTCAGCCAGTACATGAGTACTCGTACGACTATTAATAACTTAAAAATATTAAAGATAATTTTGCTCAATAGAAATATTTATTTTACCACTAGGTCCCACCTTATTTGTATTCTACCAACAACGTTAATTAGTATTTTTGTTTTCCGGTATGAACATTGTGTGACCCTGTGTCTGCAACTACAGGCACAAGGGACAAAACATATCCCAATTCACAAGCTTGCATGAACCATTGTCTATGGGCTGCGGTGACCACTTATTACCAGAAAGCCTCCGCTATATCATAAAAAAGATTTGTGGTGACACGGCATTAGCAAATCATGCTTGATTTATTTGCGGACGGGCAGCTGCCTTTCAACTTTCCGAGTGTCCATTTCTGTCATATAATTTAACAGTATTTTGTTGTCATGTCTCACAATTCATCATTGAAAAGACATCATTATTTACATTATTACATTAAGCGAATCACAAAGACTACGGCCAAAGGATTTAAAAACCAAAATATTTAAATAATAAAGATTACTAGAATTTATTCTAAAATATTGAGAAGCAAAAGTGACTGCATCACACAATGAGCCCAGTCACATTATGCTGTGTCTGCTCTTCTCGGAACTCACTCACCTGCTAAAATGTGTATCATAATACGTAAATGTTTGACTTAGCTATATTTTAAATGGTCAAGAGCAGTCTAGACCTTAATGCTGTAGTGTGAAAACATTGAACAGTCATAACCTTTCACAATACAAACTGGAGAGTTTGTTTTAAAAACGATTTTTATAATCATTGACTTCGTGTATGTATCATATTCATAAGTAATATTCAATTTGTAATCAAATTCTTTTTAGCAATATGATTTGTTTTCTTACTCTATCTATTTTTACTACTTGATGGTAAGACTTTGTGCAAGAACACCAGGTAACACCCACTCATCAAATATTCCGCCCCCAAGTAGCAATGGTTAGCATTGTTGTGTGCCAGTTTGAAGAGTAAGTAAACCGGTGTAACTAAAGGCACAAGGAACATAACATTTTACTTGTTCAAGGTTGGTGGCGCATTAGCGAGGAGATTAATATTTCTATCAGCGCGTTGGCACTGTTAGAATTAATTGGTAACCATCGCCATTGACCAATGTTTATGGACAGACCACTTAAACTCAAGAGTCCCATCTGCCGGTTATCCTACTTATTACATTTAAAAAACAACTCGGCAACTAAGTTGCGGAAAACGCCCCTAAAAGTGTGACTATAAAAAGACAATCTACTATTTACACAAAGCAAATGATTGAAAATAATAAATAAAAAACAATCGAACAATAAATAAGCTAAGCGAAAAATGATGGATTCCACTTGAAAGGATTCCATGAAGCGACCCAAATGAATAAAGATATTTTCTCCGAGCTATTTATAGCGCCACACTAAGTGATACTGGAAGGTCCCTACGGGCTGTATAATTCAATCTTACTCCATTCGTCTGGTGAATCTCTTATAAGGTTGCAGGCCCTTGTATGATGACGTCATAGGTTTATATTTATGTCGTCCAATTATAGAGCGCTAAGAAATTCTCCGTAGCGCCTCGCTATTTAGGAGTTGACAATGTTAAAGCTCCTGTATCTCGTTGTAGAACTGTTGGTTCTGCGTCTGAGCTTTTCCAATCGTTCCGCGTCGCCGTCTCATGAGAGACGAATTGGAGTGTATCACATAATTTATTTTTAATGTGAGTCTGTGTCACAACCATCTGATTTTGATAATCTTCTTATTGAATGTAGTTTTAATAGATTCATAAACATAGAAACAAAGTGTATTCTTGAAGTCTATCAAGGTTATTGCTTATATGATTACTCTATACATAGTAAATTACAAAATTTAAGTCTCAATAAAATAATGTTATTTTATTAAAAAAGGGTAAGCGTTAGTTGATTTCTATGCAGGCTTTATAATAGATTAATTGTTTTTGTCAAATAAATAAAAAACGTATGTAATTTAAATTTTGAAAATTTGTATTTAGTGAGCGAACTATAATACAACGTTACTGCGTTTGACGTATTATACCTACACGTTTAATAGTTCAATTTAAATATTAGAAATATACATTATAACTAACATTTTACTCAGATAAAAAAAAAATATATATTGTATAATATTTGTATAAATGGAATGAACCAAAGGTTTTTTATAATCTGTATTTATGAAAAATAAAAAGGATCTAAATTTTCAATGATCACTGTTCCAGCGAATACATTACAAGAAAGGATTGCCTTTAAACATATTTTTTCTACCACAAAGTTACGTAAGGCACATTAAACGTGTAACATGCCTCCATAAATCCCGAAAGAGGGGAGATAGGCTACAATGTATAATATTAATAGTTGACAGCGACATTGTACGCAAAAGGGTCCCGAAAGCCTTTCACGGTACGCGACGTAAAAAATAGTTTGATTTGACGTTCGCGACAGTTGACAAGTTTCGGCCAAGTCGTATCTTTAACGATAAGATACCCTGACTTGTCATATTTAATATTCATATTTTAACGTTTACTGTACATATTGTAATGTTGATAACATCTTTTTATGTTTAAATTATTACCTTACAAATGTATTCGGGTATTCAATACACGAACACGCATATCTTTTGTACTGGCTTTTTATTCTACTAGTTAAACCTATAAAATATAAACATATATATCTTAACAACAACAACAATAACAACAACAACATGTAAATTACGCTCTGCTGGGCTAAGACCTCTTCTCCCTTTGAGGAGAAGGTTTTGGAACATAATCCAATCACATGCAGGTTTCCTCACGATGTTTTCCTTCACCGCCGAGCACGTAATTAATTGTAAGCACAAATTAAGTACATGCATATTCAGTGGTCCTTGCGTGGGTTTGAACCCACAATCGTTGGTTAAGATGCAGGCGTTCTAACTGCTGGACCATCTCGGCATCCTCTATATCCTATGCAAAGGTTATATCTACTCTAAATTATAGTACACATTAGACAGGAATTTCGGAGATTAACAGTTAATACTTAAGCATTAAAACATACAAAGGTGTCGCCGTTACAGTAGAATGATTACAGAGAAAGTTTGATATTTAACAATAAAAGGTAAAACAATTTAGAAAATGTTATCAACCAGTTTATAAAAGAACGGACACGTCTAAATCTCAGTAAAATATTGAATACAAGACGATATAAAAAAATATGACAGAACTTTTAATATCAAACAGTTCGTTCCCTTTGTGGTTTAAACGACTGGCGTCAGTGTATTTCATATTCAGGGTTGCGTCCGATATAAAGCCCTTAGACCCCATGTGATGACTAAAGTAGTTGTAATAAGAACACTGCACTGTGCACTTCAGATCTGTCATATCAACGACAGCCTGTAAATTTCCTAAAACTGGGCTAAGGCCTCCTCTCCCTTTCAGAAGAAAGTTTGGAACATATTCTACCACGCTGTTCCAATGCGCGTTGGTGGAATACACATGTGGCAGAATTTCTTTGAAATTAGATTAGCACTTACATAAATAAATTTACAAATAGTTCTCTGAAATGCTCTGCATCTTCTTGCATGAGTTTTATGTTCATTGATTTATTAATTTAATACTAATTAATTAACAAATAATTATTTTTTTAAATTTGAAAAGTTTAAAAATATATATGTATATACTGAACCCTTTTCCCTCGAGTTCGACTCTATGTAGCGGTATTTTTATTCGAGCTTCTCTGTTTCAATCTAACCAGTGACAGGTCGTTTGTGTGACGGAGACAGAAACAATCGCCGCTGACAACTTTCGCGCTCGACCATCTGATTAATATTCAAAGTCATTAAATGCAACTAATCGAGATTGACTCTATAACGACAGCGTTATATTGAAATTTTCCTTTAAATCGAATTAAATTCATATCTCCTTCATCTTGAACGAATCATCAAGATAAAATTGAACGTGCAACTTTTCTAATTTTCAACTAACAAGCACCGATTTCTCTATTAGGTGTGAAGGCAATATTACAAATATCTTACTTTTCGTAAGTTTAAATTGATGATTTTACAATTTTAAGACCCATGTGCTGTACTTTTTGTTTTGAATTATTTTAAGTCGAAAAAAATACTCCATATATTGATTTGTTAGTTGTAAAAATATATTTTTTATGTAGAGACGAGATGACGAGCGAGACTAAACCGAAGTTTTATTCAACCTCACATGCAAGAGTCCGTTAAATCTATTTTTACAAAAAGGAAGTAATTTATTCCCACGGCCACCATACATCACTTAGCAGAGGTCAGTGTTATTATGGAGCGTGAGATTGGTTTCGCATTTCCTCTTATCGACGGCCCCGAGGTGCGACTCACGGATCACTTATTTTAACAACACTGAGTATTGATGTTTTCTGGATCGAGGGATCAAGAGCTTCCCAAACTTCCTGAGAGATAAAATCCTTTAACAATCTACATTTATCCACGAAATTCCGTATGGGCTAAACAAGGCGGCGATTACCTAGATAGTTGCGTGCCGGATCTCAGAATACGCAGAGCTAACTTTCCGTTTCAAGAATTTATTTCAATAGATTTATTCTCAGTTTCCTAAGTCGCTCTTGTGCTCCAACTTTATTCGCAAATTGTGCGTGCGATAAAAATGCTAAGTTTTGTCCGGAATCCTCAGCGTATTGTAATGTAAGCGTGACGTTATTTTATTTGTGTATATCGTTATCATTACATAAAATAAAACAAAGTCACTTACCGCGCTATCTGTCCGTATGCATGCTTAGATCTTCAAAATTACGATACGGATTTTGATGCGGTTTCTTTTAATGGATAGAGTGATTCAAGAGGATGTTTTTTGTATATAATACATTGACAATATAGTAACGAAACTCTAATTCTAATACTCTACTACTCTAATACTCAACTTTTTCAATAATTTTAGATTTTTCTAATGTGTAGTCGTAAATAAACAAAGTCTGTATTATTTAGGATCAGTATTGCACACGTGCGAAGCCGAGTCGCTAGTAAATGTATATACAATAACGACTACAATTTACTGGACATTTGTAACTTCCTTTTATAGTTCCATTTCCTCCTCTCTTGACGGGAATTCCGTGTCACTTCGTCAACTCGGTCTATCAACAACATCATACTAGAATGGCATTTTCCTTCTTATATGAAAATAATATTTTCGTATAAATTCTAAATCCATTCGTAATTGGAATTTCAGTTAAATATAAATAAATAAATTTCATATAAAACCGCTCCTTGTTAGAAGCAACAAAAAATTGAACCATTAAATTCAACCTCGGCATAATTCAAGTACAGATTGCCCGTTCGCAGCGCGTCGGTAACGTAAGTCGAGTCGCTTAATTTTATGGTCGTTATTTTCGACTTTATGAGTCTCAGAAAATATACTGACGGAATTAAAGCGCTTCATTACATTCAGGTATTATTGCAGGTGTTAAAAATTATTGCAAGATTTATATATTTACTCACCTTATAACGTTATTTATATACTATGTAGGTTTAACGTGTACATTGGTGCGTGTGTAACTCAGACAAATAAAAAACTCATGTTCAAAATATTTTTCATTCAAATAAGCTCATGAAAACACTTTTGAATCATCATTATTATCATTTAAATGTTAAGCTGTAACTGGTTTGGAAAGTAGATTGTATCGATAAAAACCGACAAGAAACGCAGTAGCGACTTGATTTGCACCATTTTCAACCGACTTCAAAAAGGAGGAGGTTATCAATTCGTCTGTATTTTTTTTTATTTTTGTTACCTCATAACTTTTTACTGGGTGGACCGATTTTGATATTTTTTTTTTGTTTGAAAGGTAGTGCTTCCCGTGGGGTCCCATTTTTTTTTTTTTTTTTCGATGATGGTATCCGTATGAAAACGACATAAGTCTTAAATTTGCATTATGTATATGCGCGACAAATAGGTGAATAACTCAAAATTACGTTAACCAATTTTGATGATTCTTTTTTTATTATAAAGGATATAGTTTGGTGAAAGTTTGGTAAGGTTCTGAGAACAGGATCCATGACAAATTAAGGGAACGGGAGGGAACGGAACAATTCTGAGGAGCACGTTAGCAATACTCGGTCGAATCTTTTATTTATGGGTTACTTGGATATTTGAATCACCTTCCGGAACGTGATTATGTTCATGTAATTTTCATAATCGAATATTATAATCAACTAGCGACCCGCCCCGACTTCTCACGGGTGCATTACTGATATTAAATATACTAAAGAATTTGTTTATTTACGACATCACATTGCAAACTTCTAAAATTGTCAGTGTTTCTTTACTATATTGTTCATTTATTATATACACAGACCTTCCCCTTGAATTACACTATCTATTAAAAAAAACCGCATCAGAATCCGTTGCGTAGTTTTAAAGATATAGGGACAGAGAAAGCGACTTTGTTTTATACTATGTATTGACGGAACTCCTAAACGGCTTACAGTTAGGGTGCGATTTGGGGCAGAATTTCTTACTGTCTTTAATCAAATTTTGTGTATATGATGTGAAGTCATATGATGTACGACATAGCATACGAATAGCTCTTTTGCAAAGTTTTTTTACTTAGGTCGATTACAGCTCATTCGAGGGTGGTACCTTGTAGTTTATGCCGCATGACGTATTAAAGCCGCATTTTCGAAAGTCTATTTATGCTTTATTCGAAAGTTTCTTTTGAAATTGTCCCTGAAGTAGTTTCTGATTCATATAAACGGCACGCTTAATCTAGCCATAGACACCGGCTCCAAATATAACAATAACTATAACTACGTTATATAATCGTAAATCGACTTTTAAGTAGTCTAATATTTTTCATTTCGTTTTACCTAGGAGGACTCTCAAAAATGTGTTAAATATGCAATTATTTTTATTACTTTATAGTGCATTTTAATTTGTTTTAAAATACTGTTTTGTTTGAAGTCGGTTTTTCTTTTTGTTAAAATTTTATTTATATTTACATAGTATGTTACTAAAATTTGCACTAAAATTTATATTTATCATGCCTAGAAATAAATAAATACTATGCGCACGTTTATTTATCTTTATTATTATCTTGTATTGAGCAATATGTCTTATCTAACAATGGTTTTTCACTTGAGCTTTTTGATTTTTTTTAAGAGCAAAGCTTATAATAACCGTGGAATCTTATACAAACAAATACCGTGCCACTGAAAGCATGTATTAATGACTGCAATGACTGATGCGATATTAGTATAACTTCTTTGATTAGGAGTGTCGACCACGCGATCGACTTTGCGTTGTCTCAAACCATATGTCGCTACTATGACAAACCCCGACGAGAAATCATAATATTTTTGTTTATATAGCGAAGATCTTTGTTTAACTGTTAACAGCCTCAGGCTAACATATCTTGGAACGGGAACAATAACCCTTCTAGGTCGGCTGTTTTGTCCGCCTCTCGGCCAGAGACATCTTTTTCATGAAATATTATTTTATAAATAAATAAATTGAAGAACTAAAATCCTACTATAGGAAAAATATGATAAATTAACAAGAAAAGGCATGCTATTCGATATGAATACCGAATACAAAAATATCTTTTTAAAAATATATTTGTTAAAAAATTATTTAACGTAATAAAATATCACATTATCAAATTATTTTATTCCATTATTCATATAAATATTTTTGTTAAATTTGATATACTTCGATACCAGTTATTTTCATTCGAATGATTAAATAACGAAACAGTTTCATGGAATATTTCGAGACCAAAATTTTGCACTTCTAATATTGATGTGATTATTAAGTTAAATCACAAGCCGCCGACGAAAGCCAGTTTAAACTCTATTTAACTATCACAACACGTGTCCAATTACTAGAACAAATTAATTTCCCAAGGTTTTCTGAATAAATTAAAGCTTCTACGTAAAGGATATTTCATCGAGGCAAATCAGTGCGGGCTTATCACAGGTGCTTCGTTTCGAACAAATCTCTTCTTATCAACCGACTTCAATATCGGAGGAGGTTATCAATTCGTCTGTATGTTTTTTTATGTTTGTTACCTCATAACCATTAACTGGGGGGGGCGATTTTGATATTTTTTTTGTTTTAAATGTAGCGCTTCCCGTGTAGTCTCAATTTAATTTAGTCCAGTTCTGATGATGGTATTCATGTGGAAACGGTATGAGTCTTAAATTTGCATATTTTTAATAGGTGAATAACTCAAAATTGTGCCAAACAATTTTGATGATTCTTTTATTATAAAGGATATACTGCAAGGGTAGTTTGGTGAAAGTTTGGTAAGGTTCTGAGCATAGGATCCATGACAAAGTAACGAAACGGAAGGGAGCAGAACAATTCTGAGGAGCACGTTAGCGATACTCGGCCGAATCTTTTATTTTAATTATAGGTTATTTGGATATTTGAATCACCTTCCGTAACGTGGTTCATGTAATTGTCATAGTCGAATATTATAATCAACTAACGACCCGCCACGGCTTTGCACGGGTGCAATATTGATACTAAATACATATTAATTTGTTTTAAATAAAATTGTGTTAAATAGTGTTTTGTTTGAAGTCGGTTTTTGTTTTTGTTGAAATTTTTATTTATTAATTATGATTCAACTTACAACTCGAGTATCATTTCTATTATATTATCAAAATAATTATGTTTGAATCAAACAATATATGAGAGAAGCGGTAAAGAAAATCGTTTGTGATTCGATTTGAGACGTTGAATTTTTAATAAAAAACTCTAAGAAATATTTTTGTTATTATTTCAAATATAAATTCTAAATTCAAATCATTTGTAAAAAATACATTGATAAAAAAAGCATATTATTCGATACAAGATTTTAAATAGCGTGGAGTTGATACCTGTTGACTTCCAAGCAGGATATATTAATTTAAATAATTGTATTTGACTAACATGACTTTGTATTTTTTAAATGTTAAAAATGAGTAA
The DNA here is from genome assembly GCF_905220365.1 of Vanessa cardui. Taxonomy (NCBI): domain Eukaryota; kingdom Metazoa; phylum Arthropoda; class Insecta; order Lepidoptera; family Nymphalidae; genus Vanessa; species Vanessa cardui. Next base: position 118,991 of record NC_061132.1, read on the forward strand.
CTACTGAGTTTCTTGCCGGTTCCTTTCAGTAGAATCTACTTTCCGAACCGGTGGTAGCTTCACTTAATTGTAAAATGACGATTCAAAAGTGCTTGTAAAAGCCTACTTGAATAAAGTTTATTTTGATTTGATTTGATTTGATTGTATATGCTCCAATCTCTACCGGATTTTTGTCTCTACTGAGGATTTATATATCGCAAAATTGATAAGTGTCACACTTACTTTACGCGTATTTTTAGCATGTAATTGCTACTCGTATATTATAAAGAGTTATATTAATAGGTAGGAGGTATTGTTTTAATGTAGGAGGTAATCCCAGAAGCTATTTTAATATTTACCTGATTGAATATGTTCAAGAAGGCTCGTATTTTTGGATTAATGTTATGTAAGATTAAATTAAAAGTTAAATATAATTCTTTCTATTTTAATAACATACTATTTGCATGTATGCCTACGTAGACTATATATTTTTGTCTATTTTGTTTATAAATGTATATTATTTTGTCACATCGTAAGTAATTATACCACATGATAATAATATCATGAGCTTAAAAAAGTTTTTGAATATTAAGTTACAGCTAAACGCAATACTCCTTTTTATTTAACTTAACATGAGAAATAAGGCTGAACAACTCTATTGACGAGTGAGAGGATCAATTAACCCATCTCTTTCTTAAGCTCATAGTTAATTTCTCCGTAATCAACAAACACAGCTGATCCGCGCCCCGATTTCTTATTCGTCGGGCGCTTACGACGTTTATCGTCTCCGCATTCTTCCCTCGGATATCTAGTTCCGATCCCCTACATCCGAATTCCCAAAATAAAAAAGCCAATAACACTTCAGCACTTCTACGCCGGTATTATTTCGTCCCACTTATCGTTGCGGCGCAAAATGTTTTTCAATATGTTATCTGGATTTGTTTTATGTTGACTTAAATGATATACAGAGATTGCTTTATTTCGCTGATCATATTTTTTTCCTGTTTCATTTCGGATTAATTTGGCAGCGAGTATTGGATTGCTTTTTTGTTGTTTATAAATAAAATTGTAAGGTTTGTTAACGATCAAATTACTAATACAAATGTGTTTAGACCACTCCATAGTATCGGTTTCAATAAAGTGATTATAATGCGATCACAATGTATTGCTCATGTCAAGTTAGACAGTTAGTTAGTTAGTTAGTTTTAATGTCAATTACTTTATGTATTGATTGGCTTGAGATATAAACATTGGATAACGTCACATACATCACTCTGATCCCAATGTAAGTAGCGAAAGCACTTGTGTTATGGAAAATAATAAGTAGCGATGGTACCACAAACACCCAGACCCAAGTCAACATAGAAAACTAATGACCTTTTTTACATCAGCTCTGCCGGGAATCAAGCCCGAGACCATAATTATTGGCGTACCCATGATAACGGGTATACACACCACTCTACCGCGGAGGTCGTCAATGTTCAATGTGTTTATTGGATTGCTTGTAATATGGGATCGAGTCAGTGATTGTGTAAATTTGTTAAATATTTGTTTCAAGGTCTAAGCCGGGGCCAAGGTGAATATTTGATTTGCGCCAAAGCTTGTTTATCGAGAGGCCTTCGTTACGAACTCAAACATAAACTTTCTGCCTTTCAATGTCACATCTGGTGTAAACATTACTAACATAAATCACAAATTTTAAAGAAAATCGTTGGAATATATTTTCTAGTAAGTAGTGAGTAAAATATTATATTATATTCACTGGTTTTTGCCTTTCTTGTAAAATATTACTCATTAAAATAAAAATAATTGTTGTCTTATGAAGGATAGATATAATTATATTGCACTAATATACTTACTGTTAATAATTTATAAATAGCCCGTACTTCATTGAGATATCTCTGTGTCAGTCGTAATATCTCTGTTGAAATTTGAGAGATTACACGCAAACAAGATGCGAAGTCTGGGCGTCCGATACTGTCATTGCCCATTATATAGGCTCGCTAAGGGCTGTCTGTTCCTACATCGCTCAAAGAGTCTTTTATTCATAATCGAATGGAAGACAAACAAGCGAAGGTTACCGACGTCTTATATCCGCCCCGGAATAAAGAATCAAAATATAACATATGATTTGATGTTTTCTTTATATATCCGAAGAAAAGCTTGCGTGATAAAACAAATATTTACGGATAAAAAAACAATGACGGCAGTAGTTTACTAGATTCACGCTTAGAGTAACTTTACTTGGTGGTAGGGCTTTATGCAAGCCCGTATGGGTAGGTACCACCCACTCATCAGATATTCTACCGCCAAACAACAGTACTCGGTATTGTTGTGTTCCGGTTTGAAGGGTGAGTGAGCCAATGTAACTACAGGCACAAGGGACGTAACATCTTAGTTCCCAAGGTTGGTGGCACATTGGCGATGAAAGTAATGGTTAATGTTTTTTTACAGCGCTATTGTCTATGAGAGATGGTGACCATTTACGATCAGATCATTTACGCTCGTGCGATAAGCAATAGCATAAAAAATAAACTTTATGTATCAGTTATATTTTTGTTTTTAAAGATTAAAAAATGTTTTCAGCCAGCATATATTCTGTGCTAAGACAGTTGCAGCACGTACAATACATTATTGAGATCTATAAATCTCCGATACAAGACTTCGATGTATTTGTTATAGTTCGGCGGCGTTTGTCGAAAATGAAAATTATAACCCTGGAGCTCGAGACCGATTCGGATTGTTTTTAGTAAAATTTTGCATACATTTGCTTCAGAAAATGTTAACAATATTATTACGTATATTCACGATATGTAGAATTTTTTTGCAACAAACGGTGACAATCATTGTATAGATACGAGGAGTAAACTAATAACTCCTAGTTTCCGACAACAGAGGTGATATATCCTTCCGGGCGTACGGTATTCGTAAAATGTATTTTCACTCATATTTTATGTAGGCGGACCGGTAAACGGGCTACGTAATGGTAAGTGGTCATCACCGCTCATACATATTGTCGCTGTAAGAAATATTTACCATTTATTATATCAACAACAACAACAGCCTGTAAATTCCCGCTGCTGGGCTAAAGGCCTCCTCTCCCTTTGAGGAGAAGGTTTGGAACATATTCGACCACGCTGTTCCAATGCGGGTTGGTGGAATACACATGTGGCTGAATTTCTTTGAAATTTGTCACATGAAGGTTTCCTTCACGATGTTTTCCTTCACCGCTGAGATGAATTATAAAGACAAATTAAGCACATGAATCAGCGCTGTTTGCCTGGGTTTGAACCCGCAATCATTGGTTAAGATGCACGCGTTCAAACCACTGGGCCATTACGACTCTGCACACAGGAACTACACTTACCAACATTTCAAGATTCCGGGTGTTAGTATCAGTCACTCAATCAGTTCAAACACGTAGGTACAGCAGCAACTAAAAGCTGAGCAAAGATTAAAACAAAATAGACAGCGGCGGCGATGACCACTGTTCTATTTAAAGCTTACGTCACCCCGAATATTCGACACATTGGACCGCCGGTTTGTTATAGGCTACATACGAGGCAGACCAAGTAATCAAGCAATGGTCGTTATAAAGTTTTTCATTTGTTGGTTCATTCAAATTATGTTTGGGTTGAAGTGACTCGCTGTTCCAGAATTCTTTTATTATTCAACTAAAGTGTTCCGTCGTGATTTAGACCCTAACAGTCAAAGTTCTAATTGTACTGTGGGAGATAGTTCTCTTGATTATTACACAAGTGTATGTCGAGGGAAGCGGCTAAAAACATGAGCTAAGTGTCATCGTGAGTGTTTCGCGAAGAAATTTAAATTGATTGCACTAACGTGTAGTTTCTGGAACACTGTGGTCAATGTATTAATTAATGTATAATATACTAGTTATCACTCGCGGTTTCGCTAGCTTTTTAAGGGTTTAGTTGTCTGGTGTTAGGCAAAAAGTAGCCTATATCCTGAAATAAAACTAGCACTACCCGTGACCACGAACGCTGTAAAGTGCTCGAAACGTCGGGATATTAAAAATAATTAATATACGCGATTCAAATCCGTTATAGCTAGTTTTATTTCAATGTGTAATCGCGAAAATTTTAGACAGCATTATTAGCCTATATCCTTCCTTAGAAATCAAATTAGCTTCATATCACATTTCATCAAATTCAGTTCAGCGGTTTGGTCGTGATAGAGCGACAGACAAACAGAGTTACTTTCACATTTATAATATTAGTATTATATAGAAGTATTGTTTAGATTCCATGGTTGGATGCGTTTTGAGAGTTAGTTTATAAGGGCCCTGATATTGATGAATATTTCCTATATTTCATCCAACCATCCATCCATCAGCCCATTTCCGTCCACTGCTGGACATAGGCCTCTCCAATTGCACGCCACTGAGATCGTTCTTGGGCTAGACGCATCCAGCTCCTGCCAGCCGTCTTGCGCAAGTCGTCACTCCACCGTGCTCGAGGACGTCCTACACCACGTTTGCCGATACGCGGTCTCCACTCTAGAACACTAATTTCCTATATTAATTTAGAACAAAAAGTTTAACGTCTGGTCTCATTTTTACGTTTATGTAATATTTATATAAAAAATATCGGACTTCGTTTAATTGTCTTAAATTCTGTGTCAGTATAAAGACAACCTAAGACGACTATCACTGACAAATATCGAGAACATTTAACGCCGGGTCTCACGTCGCATTATGCGAATTTAACAGAACCCCGGATTACGAAGGATGTCTTATTTAATTTGGGTCTCGTCACAGGACTTTCGCCCTTACGTCAATGGAGTAAGTAGAACTATTTTATGCAAGACTATAACAGATGCCAAGAATTAGCAGGTCGCAGCTAATTATGTTAACCCGTGACGCGGTTCTCTATTCCGTATCGCACTACCTAGGGATCAAGAGACCACATACCCTATGTGCACTACACCGGGTAGGGAATATAATTATTAATGTATGTGTTGTTATTATTGCATTTTGAAGAAAATACATGTACTTTGTTAAATAAGACACAAGCGTGTAACGTCAAAATACGAGTCGTCGCTACATATATACCAAAACATTTTATAATATAGTAAAACCTTTTCCGAAACGCGCTATTTCTTTAATTTTCAACTGACTTCAAAAAGGTTATCAATTCGTCTGTATTTTTTTTATGTTTGTCTCTTTAGTTATACATTAAAGAAATCGTTCCATCCTATGTTTATATAGATATGATATTTTTTTTATGAAATATTATTATTTACATAATTAATTTAAAGATTGAGACTATTTTTGTAAATGAGAGAGATGAGCCACCTCAAACTTCACCTCTCTGCGATAAAGGTATTTACATGATTTTAAGTGGAAGTTATATATTTGTACGACATTTAGTCAAAATTGTCGTCTTGGGACAACATTGGTGTGTGTGAACAGTGAACTATATCTTGCTCATATTGAAGAAAATCATACATAAAATCTGTCCTTATTTGAATTTAAACGTAGTTTAGCACTGACTCATCTTTGGTTCAAACTGGAATAAAATATCGATAGAATAAGCAACTTACCATTCAATAACACCAAAATGTTTAGAGACTAGAGAGAGGGAAATAATTTAATATAATTATGTTTACCATTCAATAAGTTACCCAGTTCAATAGAAAAATCAATAAGCAATACTTGCATCGAGTTATATTTCCAAAGAAAAATCTGCATAAATTCAACGGAGAGCTGTTAAACAAATTGCTTGAACAGCTTGACAAATTCAATTATGCCGTTGATTTAATTTTTGAAAGAAAATATAATAGTGTTACTTAAATTATGTGACAAAGACGCATTGAGTATGCGGGTCTAGTAAGTAGAGCTCGTGAATATAATTGCGGACTTGGCTTAATATGTTGTAACGTTTATTAATACAAGGAATATATATAAAGTCAACATATAATTCTTATGGTTAGGTAAATGCTATATTTTACAACATGATATTATGGTAACACTATTGTAATTTTAGTAGTTCGGGGTGGCCAAAGTAATATTATCGTTTTACAATTATGCTTCAATCTCTCTATCTTTTGTTACAATTCCCGCTTATAATAGCTTTCTAATGACAGCTCAATCATATTTAAAATGAGAAATAGTGTTACATTCCAGTATTAAATACTATGCCATACAAAATAATATTAATTGCAGTTTGACAAATTATTGATCAATTAATTAGAATAATAATTGTATATAATAAAGTCAATTCAATAGCCCCTGCTATATTCATAATATGCAATAATAATGTGATATAAATTATGATAAAGAATCAAATGTCATAAAACCGTATTGAAGGCTAAGGTTACTCTTGTTACATTATATAATAAATAGTACAGTGTCTACATCCTACAAATTCAATCATAACTAACTCAATTGTTCAGTCAGTGTTGTCTTCAATTGATCCGTACTCAGTATTGTAATATTGGATTTGACCAATCAGGATCCCTCCTAAAGATAGATCAAACACGTCGCATTTATATAGACACCTAAAACTGCATCGCAAAACTCAACAATATAGTAAATAGCTTCAATATATCAGTTTCAATCACTTTTTTAAATAAAGACATTTTAATTATTTTTATCACTGACTTCGGTATTGTTGTGTTGTGTTCGATGTTGCCTCATAGTATTGCTGAGACAACCGGTCGATAATATCAGCCGTATGTTTCAAAAATGTTAGACACAACATTATCTCGGCGACACGTCGCGACGTGTCAACTGCTTGTCTGTCCCGCTGCTTCAGAATTCAACATAAATAATATAGAGCTACGATAATAATATTTTGACCAATTCTTCTCATCTAGTAGCATTTTCATTGCAATAAGTATAAGCGTAAGCTTAGTATTGAAGTAAATAAAATGCATATTTATTGTAATACTAAGCTTGATATGTTTTAAGAGTGCATATCTCCTGCTATGATCTGTGTGACGATACAAGTGTTGTATTGCAATTGCGCTATTGTATGGATTTTATCGATTACATAAATGAACACGGAAGTAAAAATAAACGTTATTTAAATAAATTTTTATTACTTCTAATTGTTTTGGAAAAGAAAAAGAAATCATATTAAAACAGCTATAGAAAAGCGAAATCAATGCTCTTGTAATGAAGTTGTACTAGTAGGGCTTTCGCTCATTAGACGATTACCTGTCAAACAGCACTACCTGACATTGTTGTGTTCCTCCAACTTTTATGGCGATGATCACTTGCTAATAATTCTAATCTAATTCTTAAAACCAGGCGATGTTTTAATTCTCAAAGTCACTAGTTTTCTTATCAAAGGATATTCCTGTGACAGGCAATCGTCTCTCGGATATTTTTATTACTTTTCAGGCTTTTGTTGTTAAGGGTTATTATATTACTCAGCGATAAAATATTTTTAATAATGAAGTCTGTACACCAAAATTATATAAATAATTTTTTTTATATTTGTATATACTATATGCCTTTTCTTCCAATATTTGATAGTCGTTTTTTTCTTTAATTTCTGTCCTAAGCACCTGTCAGTAGAATGACCAGTCGTTTGTACAAAATCTTTCTAACCATACATTGTGAACTATAGAATATCAATCCATCACACGTAATGACTTATTTCAGTTCCAACAAAGTCAATATAATACGCCTGTCATAAACCCAACGTAATATTGAATGTCAGTCGAAAAGATGGCGGCCGAGCTATAGACAGCCGGTCACGTGGAGCGCTCATTACGAGTAATCAGGGTTGACAACTGGACAAATTATTAGCTCAATATCAGCATTACGCGGAATTAAATCATACCTTTGTGCAAAACATTTGTCTAATATACAAATATTAGTTTTGTCGAAATATTGAGAGACTATACGGTCAGTACCTGGTGATAGATGTCGTCACGGGGTGATACATCATTGCGCGAGGCGACCTGCTGGAATAATTGATGACTCATCCAAACTTGAATTACGTATTATACGAGTATTATCTGCAGGTACGTAACGGAAAGCATACACATGTAATATATATTGATCTTGTGATTAGCCTATAACTATAAAAACTTCTTACTTAGACAATGTTTGTGAATCCAGCTAGAGAATAATGGACAAAAAAAGACAATTTTGTCCATTCTACTAAATTATATCTATTTGTAATATTATTAAAACTACTATAACTTTCATGGAGGATATTATATGCATGTATTTATGTTTAACTGATATATCTGTATGATATGTAACTACTGAAATTCACGATAATTTCAAACAAAATCATTGTTGATAATTTGAAGTAAACACACATTAATTTACATGTTCGAAAATACTTTTTTGTTTATAACATAGACCAAGGGGCGTATAGGCACCTCGATAGTAAGCAGTTCCCGCTACCCATGGAAAGCCAACTCGGGGATGTAATGTTCCTAGTGCCTGTACACTGGCTCATTCTTCAGTGTGAAACAATACAACAGTAAATATTGTGATTTGACGTAAGAATATTATGATGAGTGAATGAGCAATAGCCATCAGAGCTTGCACGCAGCCCTACTACTCAGATGTTATGAAATATCTAATAAGGTGTAATGTCGTGTCGCTATTCTCTATTAATTTACAAATCTGTCAGGCGCCCCGCAATGGTTATGCTGCCAAATATAAATAGAAAAGAAGTCGACAAGCAGAGGGCACGAGGTAACTGAACCTTTCATTTATTTGGCTATTTATATATTATTAAGTCTGTCTTATAATTTAAGAGTCGATATGGCCCAGTGGTTAGAACGCATGCATCTTAACCGATGATTGCGAGTTCAAACCCAGGCAAGCACCGCTGATTCATAAGCTTAATTTGTCTTTATAATTCATCTCGTACTCAGCGGTGAAGGAAAACATCGTGAGGAAACCTGCATGTGACAAATTTCAAAGAAATTCTGCCACATTTGTATTCCACCAACCCGCATTAAAACAGCGTGGTGGAATATGTTCTAAACCCTCTCCTTAATGGAAGAGGAGGCCTTATCCCAACACTTAATTTACTTTACTTTTTTTTTATAATTTAACGAAATATCTTCTCTAAGTCCCAGTACGTCTTGGGCCTTATCGACGTATCGTTTAACCCGGCGGGCGGGACCGCGGGGCGCCTGTCCCGGCGATTGTGATTCCGATCGCATCGCGTGTATTTGTCGCGGTCGCAGCTGACCCTCGTTCCGCCCTCGTTAGGTATTCGTCCTGCACAGCCGACGTTTATCGGCACTCGTTTGTTTCGCACCGATATTTCGTCTTTTTATCCCAAACACAGAAACAATATAAGAACTTTGTTGGATTCCAGATACGTCTCGCGGCGTATGGTTTTATCTTCGGGGATTGGAGAGCCGAATGGTCGCATTGAGTTTATTGTTTTTATTTTATGGTGGTCCTCATCCTAAAATATTATACAATGTAAACATGATTCATTTTAATTTCCATTTGTTTTATTACTTATAATAGATCTGATTTTAAAATGTCGTTTAAACTTAGTTTCGAAATTAGAATATATTTTATTTATTTTCATATGTCATACAATAACAGATATTCTACTGAGAAGAACTTTGAAGCTGATTTCTTAAGCCAATTCAATGACAAGGTATAACAATAATAAACAAATGAAATTATGTAATCTATTATGTAATGACATTTATAAATTATTCAGGTGATTAAAGTGTTATCAATTAATTATTTTTGTTTTTTATAGACTACGTCGCTACACAGAGTGTATAAACGTAATTGCATACAAAGAATGATTTCAGATACTGAAACTTAAAGGTCGATTTCTATATCTAATATTATTTGCCATTAATATACAAGCTACATAAAATATTTAATTAAATCTAAGGAACTGAACACACGTCCTATTAATTCAAAGCCATCTTTTCTAAAATTAATAAATTGTACATTTCTGAAATAAGCTGTTTCTTTTTTCTTTTTACGAGTAATATTAATAGTTCTCATCTAAGGCTACACTCGTACATTCAAGAAACGAGTTCTTATTCGGTTTGTTACTGACGTCAACCTTTCCAATTTCTCAGTGATTCATGTTTCAATTTCAGAAAGGAATTACTCCAGAGAAAGATAACATCAAGTTACGGAATGATAAAAATATTCAAACACATGAAACTGTATTGTGTTATTAATCATATTACTTACCTACTAAGATATCGGCGTTCTTGATTTAACATTCTAATGAAAATAATCTGATCTTAATTTTTACATCTTAATCTATATCTCTATACCTATATCTTTATAGATGATAAAAAAGCGTGGAGTTAATACCTGTTGACTTCCAAGCAGGATATATTAATTTAAATAATTGTATTTAACTAATATACTTTGTATTTTTTAAATGTTAAAAAAGAGTAGAATCTACTTTCTGAACCGGTGGTAGCTTCACTTAATTGTAAAATGACGATTTAAAAGTGATTGTAAAAGCCTAATTGAATAAAGTTTATTTTGATTTGAAATATTTATTTACATAATAATTTTAACAATAAGGTCCTCATTGTACATAAATAAAAATTAAACATAGCGTAGCAAGGCTTACATGATTTATCTGTTGAACCGCAATTTTGACTTCTGGCCTAAAAATGAACCAGTCTCGGTATCAGGTAATAAACTTTTATAAAATATTAATTAAATTGTACATAAATAAATCAAGTTTCATATTAACGATTTCATATAAAACAAAAATAATAATAATCTTTACAAAAACCCTACTAAACTGTCAAGGAAGCACGGCAAGCTACCGTTAAGGTACAGATTTCTTGTGTACCTTTAAATGCATTATCATTTCTTCTAGTAAATAATTAACTAACACAAGTGTAATAAATATTGCACATTAGCGTTTTAAATTGAGTCGTAAAAAATGCTTCGTGGTAGAAATATTCGAATTACGTATTCTATGCAACTTATACATTAATAAAATCTACTAAATAATATTACAGTTCATTGATTTAATGAAAATTTAACTAAAGATCTTCAGACGTTAGTATCGGAAGTGAACACATGAATAATAATGAAGTTAGTGGCGCTTCGATAGCTCCTCTAATACAATTTCCTGTTATTTTTAAAGCACTTTAGACGGGGGTTATATTATAAGATTGTATGTGTATGTATATCAGGTCAAATGTATAGAATTCTTTATGAATCCACCTGTGATTGTGCGTGTACACTTTGAAGCAACTTTGGGTGTTGTAACTTTTCACTCACTCGCCATTCAAACGACGATACAATTTGCGATGAGGGAAGTACAAATACAAATCCAGTTAGAAAGATAAATATTATATTTTACCTTATGCATTTTTTTTAGTTTATTAAGCAGTGGGTTGATCGCCGTTCTTCTAGTGATATGTCCTGGAACTTTTAAACTAATATTTTTTATGAACAAGTAAGGGAGATGTAATGTTTGGTTAGATAGATAAATATGTAGATAAGATTAGATCCTTAGAAGTACATTTGAATGTTCATTTTACAGGATTTAATTAAATTTTATCCTACGTTAGGCTCGGAATTTAGTCTCCAAAGAGAGTAATATGACAAAAGTCTAGAAATCGTTAAGAACAGTCTAAAATTTAAGATTTTTATTTAAGCAATTTTTCTTCCTTGTGACTCTTAAATTAACCTCAATAAAGGGACAAATCCGAGCGAACGGCCCGTTACATTCATAAATTCAGTGACGTAAGAAAGATTGTTAATTTATGGACAATGCTCACTCAATACCGGGGCATTAAATAGTCTGAGAGAGATTAAAGCGAATTGGTTAGAGAAGCGTACTGCGACCCTTTTGTGCGCCTGAGAAACCCAAGCGAAGGGCCATTCTAATCCGCAATGGTTCGTCCGATTTGCTACGATTATTTCGAAGAATTTATATCGTATACACTAAACGATCATCTTTAAAGTCAAGAATAATAACAATAATAATTAAGTTAAAAATAAACTAAAACTAAACTAACTAAAATAACATACTTGAATTAAATTTTTTTAAATAAACTCATTACAAAAAAATCCACTTAATGGGTTTAGGTTTAAAGATTATTCATTCTCATAAAGACAATTACAATCGTTGTCGTACTTATATTTTGAAAAAAAAAAAACATCACCACGATTTGTAAACTACTATTATTCCAATCTACATACTCAGATGGATGTTTTACTAAATATAATGAGACAGTCGCGTTTGGAACATATCGAACGTATAAGTAAAACGATAGAAATATGGTTTGAATATCCAACTATTTTCCTCGGTCTAAATTCTATAGACGCACTCGAGTATGTGGCGTGCAGTAGCACGGGGATTACGAGATCGTTAAAATCGTACAATTAACGAAAAACGAATGCGGAGTTTTGCGAAAAATAAATGACGTTCCCTTTCACGAAACACATCTTTTTCAGCAGCTTGGAAATAAACTTGAAAATACGAGTACCTACTGTTGATACGTTGAGCCGAGTTCGTAACGTAAGGTTGTGTGAAGGTTACCGTCGATATTTAATGGCGTGAATGGTTCGTATTTAAACAGACTCCATGGGATCGGGAGGAGATTTAGAGAATTAGAGCTTTAATTGAGTTCGCTTCTAAGTCGTTAACCTCTTAACTTATCGCTGATTAGAAAAGACACGGTGTTCGTGTTCTGTGATACGACTATAGATTTGTACCTGGAATATATAGATAAATAAATCTGTGTCTTTTTAAAGGAAAAATAATATTTTTTGTAAAGATCACTTGTAACGTGGGCGAGCTTATCTAACGACCCAGTTGCTGAAAGTCAGTCGGTAAGTTTATTTTTAATCAAATAAAATCGTTGTTTTTTAAACAGAAGCAAATATAGTAAGTAAAATTATAACGGTAATCAACATAAATGTATAACTCAATTCTTCTTTATATGATAGACCGTTCAATATCGTATACCACTAACCATTCCTGTTCATATGCTTATACTTATATAGTATAAGCATATGAACATATAGTTGTCCGCAGCAGTTAGTTGTCATGTGTTAGGCAAAAAGTAGCTTATGTCCTTCATTATAGTTCAACTCTGCTTCATACCAAATTTCATCAATTTCGGTTCGGTGATTTGGTCGTGAAAGAGCAACAGACATAAAGACAGGCAGAGATACTTTCGCTTCTATAAAATATTAATAATGTAGATAAAATGAGTGAGATATTTACCACTGGTGTATATTATTTCACACTTTAGATATCGCGTTTATTTTCCAAAAAAGAAAACATTCAAAACTATGAGAATGCTTCAAAGCAGGAAACAGCTCGGTCTTTTCAGTTTTATGACAATTTATTCCATTTATTCCTGTCCGTTCAAACCGCCGATGCCTAAACCATTTATTTAGTGCGGGAACCGTCGTGCTCCATACGAGTGGCCTCGTTAAAAAGCGGTTTGGTTCACGCCCCGAGGGAAATTGTCCTGTTTTGATTGCGTCGAGTTAAACAAAGTTATGCTCATCTCACCAATCCTAGGTTTCCATGACCAGCTAATCGCCACACTTTGATTGTTATGTTTTATTTCGGGGCCAGGATAGAGTGAAGCTGCAGTTACTATAGTTGGACGGGAAATGCAATATATTTTACTGATAGACAATCAAATCTTTAATATCATAATCAGTAATCAGCAGCAACATTTTAAAATTTATTCCGAGAGTCTTTGGAAATGTTACACATAAAACTTTAAAAATATGCTGTCGATAAATATAGTTGATATTTTACTTAGATAATATAATTATTATTTTATTGTTGAAGTCGAATACTAGGGGTATTCTTTTTGTCTCGGTTTTTTCCCCTAAGGACGCCGGAAGGAAGAAATCGTTGTTTCAGCGATAAGGCTGCTCCGCATGCATCTTTTTTGAATTTATCTTATGTATGTGTTTATTGATGTAGAATAAAGTGTACTTTTATCTTTATTTGATTCAATATTGCATGCCTGCATTGGAGCAAAATTATTGAAGTCGGTAAATTGTAACAAAATATATTGATTAAATTACTAAATTATATCTTTGTATAAATACTAATAAAATAAGAAAACGTATGCTATATGTTTTTTTTTTATTTCAATAACTACAATTATAATTTTTTTATGTCGTATGTTTTCACTAGAAAGGTTTACCTCTGTGTATATTTATTTGAACCACAACTAACTCCATTCTGCTGATAACTTATTATTCAATGTATTTCCATTATCGAAGGTTGTAAATCTTCGAGACATGCTCCTAAGACGTTTCGAAAGCTGTCACCGAAGACGAAAACGAAAACTTTTTAATCTACCTAAACATTATTTTTACACCTTGATTTTTTGTGACTCTTAGTTCAACTGACATTTTGTTTCTTTTAAATTATTTGTGCATGAAATCTTTTTCCAGACCAACTACCTGAATCGACCACAAAAAGATAAGCGCCACATAAGAAACATTTGTCATCGATCGAAGCGATATCACTAGTTCGAAGCGATATCGGTGTAAAGCCGGAATGATCTATGATATGCATTAAGCAAAGTTAAAGTGAATGTAAGTAGTTAAGTGTAATAGTGTTGCATTATTAATAAAGGCATGTTAATTTGGAACTGTCAGTAATGTACATTAAGCATATATGCATAGTAGAGCTATTAGTTAATTGTATGTTATAAGTAAATTTATGGTTTGTTATCTTCATTATTTTTTCGATTGAACTTAAATTCTATACCAGCTGTTCGTCACGAGGCTAAACACATGAATTATCTTTTTCGATGCAGCTTCGTTTGCAACAGAAATTTTGTTACAATAAATATTATTTGAGGGAATGACATCACTTATTTAAATTATGACATTTAAATTTGCCCCTATGTATTAGTGCGTATGAAAAAAGTATATTAACAAAAAAAGATAAAAAAAATAATAGAGAATCAAAAAGTCTCGCAACAAAAGTAACTGAAAGTGGAATTTATTTAGCTCCAGTTTTATTTCATATAATATTGTATTGTATTTGTGAGTAACATAAAAGTGCTGATCTGCAAATGATTCGTATTTAAAAACATGGTTTTTAACAAATATATTTAAAAAAATACGACTTTCTTGCAACATTTATAAATAATACGATTTTGCCGAAACATACTTTCGATTTTTCGTGCTACGTAACGAATCGCACCTTAATTACGGAAGTAATTTTATTTATTATTCATGTTAATTTTGTAACTTATCCTTTTGGAAAAATGTAAATATTTATAACGTGCATTCTGTTTTCTGTTCGTCACACAAATGATAAAAGATATGTTGATATTTACAGTCTCCAATACTAATTGTTTACTTAAACTGAAAAACAAGTCAACAGCCATGTTACAGAGTTTTCTTACAGCTCATATATTTTCGATAAGACTATTTACTCTTACTCTTACACATGTATATATGTACATGTTAGTTAATCCTATTTAAAAATTAAAATAACCTCAACTTGGTGGTAGGGATTTGTGCAAGCCCGTCTGGGTAGGTACAACCCACTCATCAGTTATTCTACCGCCAAATAACAGTACTCAGTATTGTTGTGTTCCGGTTTGAAGGGTGAGTGAGCCAGTGTAACTACAGGCACAAGGGACATAACATCCTAGTTCCCAAGGTTGGTGGCACATTGACGATGTAAGGAATAGTTAATATTTCTTACAGCTTTATTGTCTATGAATAATGGTGACCACTTACCATCAGGTGGCCTATATGCTCGTCCACCAAGCTATTCCATAAAAAAAATAACCTCAACGACAATATGGTTCTCAGATCTGCGAATGAAATTTATATATTTTATTGGCAAAAGTCAAAGCAATAAGGTTTATTTTTATTCATAGTTCCATGTACAGCTACAATGAAGTGCTCTGAATGGCATGGATTGTAGAGTTCCGGGCTTTGCCCTTTAAAGGTGAAACGACAAAGTGCACATAGTTATAAAGTTATATTCTCTCTTCTTCTGATATAATTTTGCGTTTGTTGACTAGCCGAGAGCTGAGATGGCCCAATGGCATATTAACTAATAATTGCGGGTTCAAACCCAGGCAAACACCGCTGTATATTCATGTGCTTAATTAGTGTTTATAATTGATCTCGTGCTCAGCGGTGATGGAAGACATCGTAAGGAAACCTGAATTTGTCTAATTTCATAGAAATTCTACCAAATGTGGTCCACAAACCCGCATTGGAACACCGTGGTGGAATATGTTCTAAACCTTCTCCTCAAAGGGAGAGGAGGCCATAGCTAAGCAGTGGAAAATTTACAGGCCGTTGTTGTTTTTGTTCTGTGTAGGCTTAGATGTGTTTTTAGTTTGGCATTGAAAAAAGACAATACGTGAAAACACGTGTCTGCGTGCGAATTTATCTAAGTAGTCTTACTGCCTTACTCTATTTATGTTTGCTTAAAACAATTACACCTTAAATAAAAACCCGAAGTACGCGTTTATATAATAAAAACAATGTTTACTTTTCCAGGGACAGTTTCATCTAATTTTGTTTTTATTATTTCGACGAAACGAGTCTAATTAAAGTTATAAATAGAATAAATCATTAAATTGTTTTCTTTAAATGCGAAGGTTATTTAAGTAACAAACGTGGCCGTATCTTTTTATTTATTGGACAACATCACATACATTAGTCTGATCCCAATGAAGTAGCTAAAGCACTTGTGTTATGGTAAATCAGAAGTAGCGACGGTACCACAACACCCAGACCCAAGACAACATAGAAAATTAAAGAATTTTCTGCATCGACATGGCCGGGAATCGAATCTAAGACGCCCGTGTAAACCGGCGTACACACAACTCGGCTACAGAGGTATGTGTAGCCGTGTAGTTGTTATATCGCGCCTCTCGTGAATAATATATAGAGACTACGACTGTGTCGTGTTAAATGGATTGCTATACATTCACCCTGGAACATACATGGAATATTGGGCTGTTCCGAGAGCACGGCTATAATCGCGACGGGCAAGTGCGAGATTAATGTCACGTGACGTGACGATAACTTAAGAATAATTACTGCTTAAAGAACCCTGATATTATTGTTAATAACTTAAGTTGCGTTGTTATTTTATATTGAAAACTAACAGCCCGTCCCGGCTTCGAAAGGTTCGACGTAAGTTATTTGTTATATATTTACCTGTGATTTAAATTTTTTTTACGTTTAACAATTGTCGTTCTATTTCAACTTATTTACACAAAAACCATAATAAAATTAGTGAAAACCGCATGAAAATCTGTTTAGTAGTATTGGATTTTATCGCGAACATACAGATAGACGCGGAGCACTTTTTTATAGTATGTAGTGATTGTGTAGGTTTTAAAAAATTGCCTTTAGGTCGTCAGACCACTGATATCGGCGCAGTAAGAAGTTAAGTTTCCCATAAATCGTATATGTGCAACAAACCTTTAGAATTGATTGTATTTTTCAAATGTTGAAAAAGAGTAACTACTGAGTTTCTAGCCGGTTCTTCTCGGTAGTATCTACTTTTACTTAATTTTTAAATGACGATTGAAAGTGCTTGTAAAAGCCCACTTGAATAAAGTTTATTTTGATTTGGATTGTGTTTTTGATATACTTTGTTTTGGACTAAAAGTCTTCCCAATTACTGAATTTAATAATTGAGTTTTGCATTCATTTCAATTTAGTTATATATTAAAAAAACACTCATTCTATTTAATTCATAATACACATCAATCAAGCTCATAGCGCATGCAATAATTATTTTAGTTTTCTAACAATAAACTCGTTTGCGGAGACCGCAGTGGGATTTCAAATCATTGACAAACATAGTCCATATTAATTTAAATACACCATAATCAAATAGCGTTGTTTATATTAAAAATAATTGAAACAATGCCGGCGTTGGTTTATTCAATAATCGATTTATTTAGTGTAATTTGCACTCAAACATTGTTTGTTCGGAATCGTTCATAGGAACGAATGTCATTAAACTATTCAGTAAACATTTGTTTGTATCCAATTGTTTATAATTAACTGCAATAAATTAAAAGACAAAGCCTCGCCCTGATCAACTATAATGCAATAATGACATTCAAAATTATTATTTGTTTTGACAATAATAATGAGCATGTTCATCAAGTATCAATAGAGTAGGAAACATATTAAAAGAAACAAACGTAATGAAAAATATTGAAAAGAAGGACTCAGCTGTTAGCTGATTTCAGTACCAACGCAACAATTATACGTTCATATAACTTGCGTACTTAAAACTAGATATGATCGAATATTATAGAGAATAACACATAGTAATTTAATGAATGCCACAAAAATATACAAAGTGTATATATATTTAATTTAGTCTTAGTATTCGTTATTTGTTAGTTAGTTAGTTACATATATGTGTTTAATTTGTGTTTATAATTCATCTCGTGCTTAGCGGTGAAGGAAAATATCGTGAGGAAACCTGCATTTGTCTAATTTCATTGAAATTCTACCACATATGCATTCCACCAACCCGCATTGGAACAGCGTGGTCGATTATGGTCCAAACTCTCCTTAATGGAAAAGGAGGCTTTAACCCAGCAGTGGGAAATTTACAGGCTGTTACTTTACATTACTTTTTACTTTTTTTTAATGTAAACATGTCAATGAAAAAAAATCATTTAACAACAAATAATAAGTGTAATATCTCCATATTATAAAACACCATCGTAACATATAAATGTTACAAATAATTCAATTTACTAATAAACCTGTAGAATCAACAAATGAAAAATCGCATAAAAACCCGATGTTATTTGCTTTCCTAGTTCACATCACAAGTCTGGATTAACGAATACAATTTTTTACAGATCAAAAATACTGACAACGAAAAACGTTGATTGCAAATCTGTGTATCAGCTTAGGTTAGGTTCATTTTTTTAGGTTAATTTAGGTTCGGCTGAATTTATGATTGAGGATATTCCGTCATCTAAAAAGAGGCTGGGTATGATTATTTATCAGTATTAAGCTTATTATATATTTAAAAAGGCTCATCAGTTTCAAATACTCAAAATAGATGATGCTTAAAAGGACGCTTTATACATTTATTTCAATGTCAATTTGAAAAGGTACTTTTATAAAAAGTACATTAACATCAACATTAAAAAGACAGTAATACATAATTTAATATGATTTTGCTAAATACTACGTATTCAATTTAATTAATTTCTGTTATGAAACATTACAACACAGCAAATATTTACATCGATAGAAAATGTCTCGATCGGGTTTCACTGAAATGGTATTGTGTGTTTATCGAGATCAAAAAGATCTTCAGTTGTACACAAATTTATTTCTAGACTATTAAAAAAAAGAATCGAGATGATCCTTTGCTTTCAAAATTAATAGTTCAATAATAATAAAGAGTTGATGTAATAAAATTTAAAATTGGAAGCGAGGTTACCAGTTTATTTTTAAACGAGAAACGTGAACCTCATTAATACGAAAATGTTGAACATTCAGGGTTAACTAGGGTCATTGTAAATTTTACAACCTTAATAAAGGGCTGTTACGGGCAAGATGACATTTGAAATATAAATTATACTTTGTGTTTACATCAAGAGCGGAAAATAAGATTGAATAATGATCATCCTATCAGTGTCAATAATTTTATGCAAGGTCATTAGAAACACTATATCACGTCTCACACAGAGTGAGCGTTAGCACGTTGGTTCGTTGAAATCTTGAGCGTACGTGAATAACCAAATCGCCACATCAACATTCGTAGACATCGTTTGATACTTCGATGCATTCACAATCTGTTTTGCAGGAGAAAAACAAAAGTAATAATATTCATGTATATTTCTGACGAGACTGCAGCATAGAGCTATATTCAGTATAACTATAAAATCGTTGTTAATTAATTTTCAACAAATTCATTTACGCATTATTAAAAATTATTCTTAATAAATATTTTGTTAAGTTCATCTTGTTTTATGGAAAACTGTCCCATACTTCCGTGTACTTCAGATCAATTTAAAATGTGTTGAATTATTGTGCAAATTTTCTACATATTTAAAAAGAATAAGATCATCTTACATTCGTTTTTTTTTGTAATTTAATTTGAGGAAAAATGATAGCAGACTTTCACGTTGGAATAACGTGAAAGGTTGAATGTTACACGCCTCGTCAGCGCCACAGCGTCATGTTAAATATAAAGCAATAGCGAGTCACTTGATTCATCAGCAGGTCAGCTATTCGTTCGTCTGACTTCCTGCTGACAACAAACAATGTATTCATTGTTACGAAGAATTTGTAATAACCGTTAAACATTCAGGCGTAGCCTATACACCCTTTGACAGCCTGACACTGAATGACATGGCAAGTTATGTATAAACAAAAATGCAGTAACAAAAGAGTTGTGGGAAAGCTGCTCACGGCTGTGTTTTCGGCCTTAATTACTTCCTGTATCAAATTTAACAACGTAATAATAACAGTAAACTTGGTCTGCGCGAATGACTCATAAAATATCAAATTACTCTCATAAAATTTAATGAATTGATACAATTACGTCTACCTTCATCGGCATGATGTGGTTTTTACGACGCGATGTTTGTTATATTTACAATTTAACGAGCTCTGCGCGCAAGCTTCTTCATGAAGATTCCCTCTGAGAAAAATTATAACATCATTACTTCATATCTGGACACGAAAACATGATTCTTGGAAAATTTGGAAGTGGTCACATAGACCGAGGAACGGTTCCGTTTTTAAATAAAGAATTTGTTTCGCGGAATTTCTCGACGCTATTGTTGGGAATAAGAACATCTTAAGTGAAACAGCTTGTGAGACATTCATGAAATGTTATTGTGTATTGAAGAAAAGGGCGACAAATTATTTATTTTTCGAAGAAATCTGATCCACGAAGCATTCGAAATTGGCGAAGTTTTTTCTATTGAACGTTTATTTTTTGCCGTATGTTGACACAAAGTAAACCCAAACAATCGAATCATGGATTTTTCTGAATGAGTTCCAATTGTACGCAGCATCAATTTCGAAACATGAATCGTTGCCTCCATTGATGGCAAGAGAATTTATTTTCGCTTGGGAAATCGAGAAAATACGAGTCGTATGCATACTTGTCACCATTGTACGGATCAACACTATGATATATCTTATATTATACGAATATGATATTATGTTATATTTTGTGAAGTTACAAAATTTACTCAATATTTTCTATTCATGATCAATGATAACATTTAACATATACGAGAATACCAATTTCAATGATTTAGTTCGGGCTTAAAAAATATTTTCAAAGCCAAAGTCAAAAGCCTTTATTCAATATAGATGGTGTATTGTTAATTTGTTACACTTGCTGAATCAAAAATCAGTTCAGAAATACACCCTTCGGACCTGAGAAGAAACTCATATTATAAATGTTTTTATAATATAAAAACAAAATTACAATTTATAAATATGACAAATATATTTAAGCAGAGCTGACTTGTATTAAATTCAATTGTTTCGTTTCGATCGTGATGGGAAAAATGCACGTGTCGACCACAGAGTTAAAAACATCATTTGGTGGAAATAAGCATAGTGATGTTTTCGCGGTACAAAATATCGGTGTTTAGGTATTTTGTACACCTTATAATTCTTAAGTCTATGGCATCGACACGTGGAGTGCTGACAGGATGGCGCTGAGCTTGTCACAGCCAGACATCGTCGGATAATTTCGTTAGGAAAATCCATCAAAAAAAGTCACCCTTGATGTTCCCTTTTTACGTGGTAATATACTCCATATTATAATACGCTTGTAATAAACCCGTAATATTTTCCAGTTAAATAACAATAGAATAATGTAAAAGACTAAAGACACTTCCTGTATAAAAATATCGAACAGAGAATATAAAATTGTTAAAAATGTGAATGAGATATATTTTGACGTACATTAAGTGTCACCGTTACAATGTATAAAACAAATTCACTTACCGCTGTCTGTCCTAATGTATGCTTAGATCTTTAAAATGAAGCAACGGATTATGATGCGGTTTTTGTAAATAAATAGATTGATTTGAGAGCAAAATTTTTATATCTAATACATGGACAATATGGTAGGAAGACTGATAATTTTAGAAGTTTCTGACGTGATGTCGTGAATAAACACATATGTCGTAGTATATTTAGTATCTGTATTTACCAGTGCAAAGCCGTTCGGGTCGTTAGTATAAGTAAAAGTGATAAATATATTCTTCCTGCAACCTTCTCTAGGATACCTTATAACAACCTAACGTACTAATGCGGGTTCGTAGTGGAATGGTATGTACGTATGTATGTGGCAGAACATCTTTATTATACGTAGGTTTCCTCATGATATTGTTCCTCACTGCAATGTTAATAAATAATATTAATGAAAATTTTATTCAGTGGTGCTTGCTGCAATAACATACAATATCATACTGAGATACCATAGCGATCACTTCGAATAAATAGTATCAATATTTCATAAATATTGGGTAATACTTTTTACGAAATTATTTAAAGTTAACACTTATTTTATTGAATATACCACACTCGAATGTTTTTGGTTCCTATTTCATTAAGTAAAAGTAAAGTAAAGTAACAGCCTGTATATTTCCCACTGCTGAGATAAGGCCTGCTCTTCCATTAAGGAGAGGGTTTGGAACATATTCCACCACGCTGTTCCAATGCGGGTTGGTGGAATGCACACGTGGCACAATTTCGATGGAATTAGACACATGCTCACGATGTTTTCCTTCACCGTCGGGCTCGAGATGAATTATAAATACAAATTAGGCAATATTGGTGCTTGCCTGGGCTTGAACCCGCAATCATCGGTTAAGATGCACGCGTTCTAACCACTGGGCCATCTCAGCTCACATATTTCATAATCATGACTGAATTTCATATACGAAGTAAATTTTGAAAAATGGAGATGGAGATTACCCGACTTGATTAAAAAGAGGGCGGGGCGAAAGGGACAAAACATAACATAACGTTTGAACTCGTCAATGAGTATTATCTTAGTAATATGCTTAATCGTTCTATATAGTTATTGGAAATTAAAAATGTAACTGTTCTGCTAACGCTTTAGTTAAATTTATCTTAATAAAAAGATTGGCTGAAGCAACTCCGCAAATCCTCTGTGTATTCAACGTAGGAGGAACATATTGAATAAAATATTGAAACCCATTAGCCGTTTTAGTTGTATTAACTGATATTTCATAAAATATTACGAAAGATATTCCATGTACGTTTATTACATCTTCGTGTATTGATAATCCAATCTGTGCTTCATTAAATATTGAACATTATATCGAAAAAGATTCAACGAAAGCAAGCGGTGCTTCGCTGTAAGCTCCCAGAAATAATTCCTAATTAAGTATAAAAAGTGAAATTAGTGGTTTTAATTACTGTGAATAATAACAATAAAATACGTTCAGTTCTAGTTTTAATTTTAACAGTGTTATAAAGTGTAATTATCATTGAAACTTGAAAAATTTTAACAAAAAGAAAAACCGACTTCAAACAAAACACTATTTTAAAACAAATGAAACTTGTTTTAATTTGTTTTAAAATAGTGTTTTGTTTGAAGTCGGTTTTTCTTTTTGTTAAAATTTTTATTTATTTTTTGATTTTAAGTGAAGCTGATGTTGACTAACTAATTTTTTTTAATATGGATAGATTAAGCGTTCCGTTTATATGAGTCAGAAACTACTTCGAGGACAATTTCAAAGGAAACTTGCGAATAAAGCAAAAATAGACTTTCGAAAATGCGGACTTAATACGTCACGCGGCGTAAACTACAAGGATCCCTCGAAAGAGCTGTTATCGAACTCAGCAAAAAAACTTTGAAAAACACCAACTATATTTCGTACATCATATGACATTACATCACATACACAGAATTTGATTAAAGATAGTAAGAAATTCTGCCCCATATCGCACCCTAACTGCGAGCCGTATAGGAGTTCCATCACTACATAGTATAAAACAAAGTCGCTTTCTCTGTCCCTATATCTTTAAATCTACGCAACGGATTTTGATGCGGTTTTTTTTAAAAGATAGTGTGATTCAAGGGGAAGGTTTGTGTATATAATACATGAACAATATAGTAAAGAAACACTGACAATTTTAGAAGTTTGCGATGTGATGTCGTAAGTAAACAAATTCTGTAGTATATTTAGTATCAGTATTGCACCCGTGCGAAGCCGGGGTGGGTAGCTAGTTGATTATAATATTCGACTATGATAATTACATAAACATAACCACATTACGGAAGGTGACTCAAATATCCAAATAACCTATAAATAAAAGATTCGACTGAGTATCGCTAACGTGCTCCTCAAAATTGTTCCGTTCCCTTCCGTTCCGTTACTTTGTCATGGATCCTGTGCTCAGAACCTTACCAAATTTTCACCAAATTACCCTTGAAGTATATATTTTATAATAAAAAGAAAGAATTATCAAAATTGGTTAACGTGATTTTCAGTTATTCACCTATTTGTCGCGCATATACATAATGCAAATTTAAGACTTATGTCGTTTTCATATGGATACCATCATCGGAAAAAAATCTAAAAAAAATGGGACCCCACGGGAGGCACTACCTTTCAAACAAAAAAAAAATTATCAAAATCGGTCCACCCAGTAAAAAGTTATGAGGTAACAAACATAAAAAAAAAAAAAAAAAAAAAAAAAAAAGTACAGACGAATTGATAACCTCCTCCGTTTGGAAGTCGGTTGAAAAAGAAAACAATTGAAACAGAAAACGGTTACAAATTTTGTGCAATTCTAGTGTTAAAACCTAGCATGTTTTTAATTATTTTTTTTTATATTCTTTATTATCAGTGTTATATTTTATTAAATAACATAAGAATAAAAAATTAGATTAAAAACTTGGAATTATTGCAAGAATGCTAACCGAAATGCGATTCTCTGGGTAAAAGACGAAACAGATCTCCTGTAACCAGCGGAGAGAACAAGACGAAGAAAAAGAAGAAGAAGAAGGATGGTTTATATTTTTAATGAAGTTTTTTGGGCTAGTAGTCCAATAAGCTTCATCCATCCATGGTCCAAGTGTTTCAAGGGGTTCAAAAAGTTTGGAATAAGACACGTATACTTTAATAGTCTTTTGTAATACTAATATTATAACATTCCTTACTCTATTCGCGTATCATGTTAATGTTTCAACTTAGCTGGTTCACATTTTTTATACATCTTAAACATCTGTTATGTTATTTATAAATGTATGTTTTATTGATTAGAAAACCAATTTAAAAGTATCTAACCAAGAGTATATTAGACGAATTTTTGTTATACTACGTGATGTGAGGTTTATACAATTGCTCATTACACTATTACGATCAGTTCGGCTCACACGTAGCACAGCGTAGCTACGTAGCAGTTCTACACAAAGCGTAGCCGTCGATACGTTACATCACGTCTTCCATCGACTTGCAGACGTAAGTCCAATAATATATGTCTTCCCCCGAGATTATTGGTACTAAAGATTTGTTGAGATCTTATAGTTTATATATTGTCATCGCTAAAAGAGTGTATTTGTATGCAGTAGCTATTTACTACCTTAGCTGCCTAAAAATGAGTTCGTAGATAAAATAATAATCTGGGAATAAAACCACTGCTCTGGTTTTCTTAATTATATTGAGAATTATGAATTCGTCGGTAACAGTAATGCAATGCTATGTATATTAAATTAAGTAATATGAATTCAAATCGAATCTCCACAATGGCCGGTTTCACACCACTCTCAAAAGTTTGTCGGCCTTCCCTGGAGGGGCCTGCCTGCAGCGTCTTCTATCACCTTCACTTGAGTAATTTTTTGGAGTATGTATATGTCGGCGCGAAATCTCGAATTTAAGAAAAACACGTGTCCAGAAATGACTATTTTAATAATTTAAAACTGTTTGAATGTTAAATTAATAATTTTAGAATTTTGAATGAATAAGTCTACCCACCTTTTTTTGTTATAAAAGATCAAGCGCCCGCCGGTATCGACAGGCTTGGTCGAGCCGTCGGAGCGTTCGGACCGCCTTATATTGGAATAAATCAGAGAGGATTATTTCCTAAGTTTTATTTCATATCACTGAAGATGGTTAAAGATTGAAACTCTGACACTCGTGACTTCAGCTATGCTGACGTCATGTTTTTTAAAAATTGTCTCGGACATGCTGCTCCGTTATATACATTTGGTATTAAATTTGTTTCGGTTTTTTACTTATAAGTTTTAGTCTGCTTCTGTTGGTGTTATTGTTAATATGATATAATTATTGTATATTTCGTAAAAAGAGATAACTCAAGGAGGGAGTTAATGACATAAGAGCTAGTTAACTAAAAATTTAAATAAAGGTATAACAGTGAGTTATATAGAGCAGGCGTAATTAAAAAATGATAAAGGAAATTTTTAATGGGAAAACGTATTCGTGAGCGCAGCGCGAGCTCGTTACAATAAAAGAATTAAGGAAACAAGAATAACATTTTAATTGGTTTAGTTCTGTTCTGCGACCTTAGAACAGGCCGAGGAAGCGAATAGTCCTATGCGACCTGGTCTGTAGCACTCGCTTTATCTATTTTAATTCATTATTATCATAGAGAACAAACAACATGCATGCGTCTTGACGACCAACTGCGTTCCGCTTTCTAATGTCGCTATGGCTTTCCTTCACCTCCGCTCTACTGCCCTTTGTCTGCGTGGCGCATGTGTGTATAATACACATGTTATACACACACTTGCACCTCGCCATCGGTTTCCCAAAAAGGTTTTTTTAAGAGTCACTAATATAACAATTTTGCCACGTCTATTACTTTTTTAACATTCGTAACCATAAAATATTTGTGCTATATTATAATAATTATTTTTAAGTCTGCCTGTCGTCTGTTAAACATTGGTGACATTGTAAGAAGTATCATCAATCCCTTGCATTGCATATGCGCTACGAATCTTGCGAACTTACACGTTATTCCTTTGGTAACGAGCTCTCTCATCCTAAACCAAGTGACAAAATTATTATGTCGGTACACTATTTTATGAACTTGCACTTAGTGTACTTGTAGGAAGGGCTACAAGTACACTAAGATAACCGTATATTTTACGCTTTGCCACTTCCAGCGAAGTTACTGCTTTGATGTTTTTTTTAAATAAATTAAAGTGACAGTCCAGCAAATGCGTTACGTCACAGGACAGAGAAATGCAGTATATTAAGTTACAAAAGTTTATAATAACGAGACGAGAGATATAAAGTTTTAGAAATATTAAACAACATTGTACATATACATTATAGATATATCTTTTATTAATGAAAAGCTATTTTTACAAATAGAAATTTTTTTTTTATATAATTGGTACTTAAAAATAACTCGAAATTAAAATAAAAGACGCAACTGTTTTTCCTTTTCAAGCATTTTCCTCGCAATAAAATATATTTTCTTGATCGGTAATTACAGACTTCCGAGTAAAATATCTAGTTATTATTTATAATTGCTTAGAAAATATTTTTTTGTTTCTAATGATATTGTATGCTATGATAAAAGTATTTTTATTTAGTTCTTATGTACGGTGATGCTAATAATATGCTTAAGATCGTCCTCGGATGAAACTGTTATGTTTTGATCCTTGGTGGTTATTTATACAATGGGTACTGAATTTACTTAGATAAAGTTCCAAGAACCATTTTGATAATATAGATATAATAATCGTGCAATCTTTGTCGGTATAAATTAATAACACACAAATAAGAATCTAGCTCCCCTTCTACGCACGAGTTAATATATTAATAATGAAGAAAGTAGTCGTTGAATAATAAACAACCTAAATAAAATAATTAATGAAAATCATTATTAAATTTGGTTAGAAAATTCGTTGCTGTCAAATTTAATGATTCTTATCCAACAATAAGTCCTAAGGCTTTTTTGGTACTGTAAACCTACCGGTCGAAATGAACATATTAAAGTTCTATAAAGCGCATTGCTATTATATATTTGTGATACAATCTATCAAGTATTGAATGAACCGATTATAAATATTTCATCTAAATAATTTAATACCGATTAATTTAACTGATCGGGGTTTCCGTAGTCTGCTTGTCAATTGATGTATATCTCAATTTGAATATTGGATACAAAGCCATACTGACCGCAATCCTATTAAAGCTTCGGATCACGCTCTAAACCGAACCCAGTAAATCTGCAATGATCAAAAATTCGTTAGCCCGTATATCGGGATAACGCGCTCTCCCTGCAACTGTTACGGTGTGAGTCAGCGACAAATTTATAATACGATTTTTTTAATTGATACTTTTTCAAGACATCCTCTCTAACATCAATGTTAGAGAGAAAAAGATCGATGCAAATATATCAAAAACGATTATTAGACCTTGGTGCATAATATTTATGAATCCAACATAAAAGTTTACAATATACCCAGGTAAGTTACTTCAGATAAGACATAGTAATATTCTTGATATAAAGTAATGTATGATAATAGTGCGAAAAACGGGAGGCTTTAGAGCAACTTAAAAGAGGCCTCAGTCATGGGTGCGATGACGAGCATCAAATAAAAAGTCCAATTAAACTGTACATATATGTGACATGTACATGGATGTAACCAATGGCCACGTATAAATAATAACAAATACAACAAATAAAAGTATATTTTAAAAAGCGACGGACAATATTTTAACTTCTTTTAATTTGTTCCTCGAGAAACTTCGGTTCGCTGGTAGCAATATATTACGCGAATCGCTTCGTCTGCGATACATCGTTCGTCGTCGGAACCTTGTATCTACCGAAGTTTCTTAAGAAGAGTTCGCCCCATAGTGGAATATTTACTTTATAATGCAACTAAGAAAAACACTCGGAGTTTGCAGTAAGAGGTAACATGTCCGGTTGGATAAGTCTCTTATCTCGATTCTGATGTCTTAATAATCTGTAGATATTTTATCTACCTTGTTAAATAGCCTTGATTAGCGCGAACGTTCCATGTTAAAATAATATATACACAAGCATAGATAAACACAAGTCTATCATTGTGAAATTGATCGCATCAATACTATTATAATTTATACAGTATTACATTAGGCAACAACTAATATGTTTTTAAATAGAATAAATAACTGTTAATGGTACATGGAATAGTAAATATTAATTAACAGATAAGAAGACTAGGTAATTACGCAAAATGTCATAAAAAGCTAAGTCGCGAAGCGAAATGGCTGAGATGCCTACTTACCGTTAATTGGCTCAATTTGCTCGTCTTTCCTATTCAAATTAATTAAGCTTTATAGAAAATAAATCACATTTATTTCAATTAGGTCTTCAACTCTTAAGTAGGTGGTAGTTAGTACTTCAGCGTATACGACGTAAAATCATTCCAAATACCGGCCTTATATAATCCTTATGAAGGGACAAACATTTATCTGTATAACCAACAGTTTCAGAGCACGCGTTTGAAAGACAATAAATATCTAAGGCAAGCGGGTTTGGCCATTCCCGAAACCAATACTTTGATATCTTCTTCTGCACTTAATTTTAGTTAAGAAAGAGACTACTTCCTCCTTGCTCGAGGAGAGTCATTATAGTACTCACTACTAATCAGGAAACGTCTTGTGATACCTGTATGGTATCACGGTCTCGCTATAGACGAAAAGTATCCATGAATAGGAAGCATCACGAGGTTTTCACTGAATTGCAACTCAAATTCCTGTAGTCTGATTCACTCGCTGCTAAGTATCGCTGCACCAACATACGTAGTGAAGTTTTTGCGAGTTGTTTCTGACAGAGTAATAAATCCTATTAGTTGCAAACAATGGCTATCGACTTCCACGCAAGTAACAAACCGTATGAAACCAGATCCGGGCTGTCGGCTCCTGATAGCGAACTACTATTTCGTAATATAAAGCAACTTCGAACAAGCTACAATTGCGTCAAGTATTATAATATTGCATAATACTCAAATTGTTATACAATTTACTATTGTATTTGTAATTAAACTTGTATTTATTTGAAGAGCCGAGACGACCCAGTGGTTAGAACGCGTGCATCTAAACCGAATATTGCGGGATCAAACCCAGATATGCACCACTGAATATTCATGTGCTTAATTTGTGTTTATAATTCATCTCGTTCTCGGCGGTGAAGGAAAACATCGGGAGGAAACCTGCATGTTTCTAATTTCATACAAATTCTGCCACATGAGTATTCCACTAACTCGCATTGGAACAGCGTGGTTAAAAATTTTTCAAACCTCCTCCACAAAGGGGGAGGAACCCTTAGCCCAGCCCTTAGTGGGAAATTACAGGCTGTTCTTGTTGCTTTCAAAACATTTTACAAAAAAGAAAATAGATTATATATAAATATACATAGATAGGTCACACCCCAATCAAATTAGCCATTACATTTTTTGGACACCTACAAAAACTTAGACTATCTCATGCCCTAGACCTCTGGGACAATTTTAATCCGGAAATAATGAGCTAAAATGTATTCGTTAAATACAAGTTTAATTAACCAAACAAAAATAGCTTCTTTAACAAAATAAAATAGAAAATATTGAAAGAAAGAAAATAGATATACGTTTCCATTTATTAATAAATAAAACGGTTCAGTAAAAAAATAGATCTCAACAATTATGTAATTAGAATGGGAAGCCTTAAAATAATCTGGTTTAATTATTATTATACCGCAAAATGTTCTGTAAGGCACAACTTCTAATTAACGAACAAGGACTTCAGCTGAATAGCACTAAAATAATCTACATTGAACGTTAACAGCGAAGTAAACCGTGATTTTATATACATTGTGTAACCTACACACACATACAAACATTTTAAAGTGTGTAAAATTTATATTATATCAGTTTAAAGTAGCTTTTCGTCGTATAAAGTTAATACATGAGCGTGTATTCTTTGAGTACTTGAAGATACTGGAAAATCTTTCGAGTATGTTTGACTTACGATAAAGTTACTGCCTGTAATTATTCTAATGATACCTAAGCTAACACGCCCGAGTAATCGCATTAACCTTCCTCAACGGGAACACGCTCCGAATCTCCTCTTACCGTCGTGTTTACGAGTTAACGGTGAAAACACTAATTATTTGATAAGATTACTTTTTTGTGCACAAGTTTTAAACACAACGCTTAAGACAATTTTAATTAGAGATTGCTACTATTGGACTATTTAAGTGAAAATACCTACAAATTCCAAATCATGGCACATAGAACGAATAAAACCTTAATCAAAAGGCCGCATATTCAGGTATTGCAAGTATATATTTATTTCTAATTAATGTTGTCTTAAATTTTCGCGATTATTACACATTTAAATAAAACTAATTATAACGGATGAATCGCGTATATTAATTATTTTTAAACATCCCGACGTTTCGAGCACTTTGCAGTGTTCGTGGTCACGGGTAGACTAAGATGACATTTGTCTATTTGAAGAACAAAGGAAATATTATTACTCAAGACATCAATTGAGAAATCGTTGGCGGTAGTTGTTAATAATATTTCCTTTGTTCTTGAAATAGACAAATGTCATCTTAGTCTACCCGTGACCACGAACACTGCAAAGTGCTCGAAACGTCGGGATGTTTAAAAATAATTAATATACGCGATTCATCCGTTATAATTAGTTTTATTTAAATATTTCTAATTAAACTTTATAATACAAAACAAAAAAAATCAATTACAGTAAGGCTTCTTTATATGGACTAACTCTTCGTTTCGCACTCAATTTCTATTAATGGACTTAGTAATTATTTATTAAACTTAATTTTAAGATAATAACAACATACATTTTAATTTAAGATTTAATTCTATTTTTGAAGTGGATACAAAAAAACGCGATGCTTGAAACATAACGACACAATTATTCGAAATGTAGGCCGATCAAGTTAGCCCGAAAAATAAGCGTTACTACGTGTAAATTCCCAGGAACCTGAAAATTTATGTAAATTTTCGTTCTCATGAGCGTTAGGGATACCATTAAAGTGAATTTGTGAAAAGTAACTATCGATCCCATGAATAAATATATAAGTATTCTTTTACGCGAGGTAAATTTTTACAAAAATGGTCTTTTTTGGATTGGATCGAATTGGATGTGTGTGCACCAATATAGTGGCAATTTCTATTCCTTCATTCTTATAATACGATGGGACGACGAATCCGATACGAAAGAAAATATTTCTATTATTACTATTATATGCTACGAGCTAAAAATTCAATACTTTTTTACTAGTCTGACCTTCGGCTTGAACCCTAGAACTCAGAATCTGCAGCCTTATATTTAGCCACTAGACCACTGAGGTAGTCAAAGAATTACATAGCACACACAAAAAAAAAAAAAAAAAAACGGATCGCAATCGCAAAAAATCGCAATCATTTAGTTAGTTAGATAATTTAATATTTAATTGCCCGCTATAAATCTATCGTAATTTAAAAGTTATAAGTATAAAATCTAGCAACGAAAATGTTCCAGATAATTTAAACGGTACACAGTTTAAAATATGAAATACTTATGAAAGTCTTGCTTTGTACAAAGTGAGAACGCAAATGGCGTATGAATGAAGCGATGAGGGTGGTGCTCATCGTCTGTGAAGTGCTAATTTCAGTGAGCGATCTGCGGGCAGTCGAGCTGGAAACATCGCGGCTAAATGAACGATTTTATTTTTCGACTAACTCTGAGAAGTATTAATACCTGCATTTTATAGTTGTTTTAAAGAAAATTAGAAACAGATTTATGATTTCTCCCTGTCTTAGTCAAAGTTCAGATTTGGTCTATAAAAATAATTAGCTTTTTGATAGCAAACATCTTTTTATGCGTACATCTCATTAGCCCTGATGGCACAGGGTACGACTCTGTCTTGCAGACGTACAGACGTGAATTCGACGCCGTCTGTGCTGTATTACCATCATGAGCATAAGAGAACACTGTTCCTATCATAATATGTTATGATAGGAATAGAGTTATAGGTGTTTATTTTACTAACACACAATACTCTTTAAAATTCCCAAGGGTAAGGCCTTGAACTCATTCGGCTCACAAATAAAAAATCTTCTTTGAAAAATAGAATAAAAAAATTTCGAAGAAAAACATTTACTTTGAATATAAGTACGAGTACCATCTCAAAAAATTGATGTAAGATAATAATTGTACATACTTAAATATTCCTTAAGTTAAAATAGCATTATTTCGTTATCATAACTGACTTAATTTAATTTCATATAAAGTTTTTTCTCGACGTAGAATTTTCATCATTGTATATTTTATCTAATATAAAAGCAACTTTTAAAGTCGAGCTAGCTATATTTACGCTTTACATGGAATTGTAGCTTTCGACGTCGTTTAAAATATTTAATCAATAACACACATCTCTCTGTCTCTCCTCACGGTTGATGACGGCCATAAAACATTCATCTAGGTTTATTTCTTTCATAAAAATGTTCATAGTTTCATTGTTTACACTGTTTAACCAAGCGAAAAGTAATATTGTTCATTTTAACTGTTATCGTTGAAGTGTTGTTCTATTCATAAAGTTATTTTAATATAAGTTTATTTCAAACACGAGAAGAAGTAGAAGATAATTGGTAACATTGAGATTTTGATTTCAGAAAGTTATAACAGATAGTTGATTATATAAATTGTTTGATCGTATGTCGGAACTCCAAAGCACTCAAAGGGATTTTTGATTTCCACAGTCTTGACCATTTCATTTTGTGTTTGTAATTAATCATGTGTATGGTGACGGAGAGATCATCATGAAAGTCTGCTACGAATTAACTAATACATGTTTATCACAAGCTAATAAAATTTTAAAACTATAATTTTCATGTATGACATTACAACATGTATTTTTTTTCAGATCGCAATAGTGATAGCCCATTTTTACGACTCAATTAATTACAAATATTTGTAATTTTAATGTTTTCACTCCTATCACGAAAACTCGTCTTGGAAAACTGGCTCCGATAGTGCGCATATGTGCTCGACATAAGGAATTGACAAAAGCTATACATGGCATTGACATCTTTCATGATAGCTTCATTACTTTTAAAAAAAAAGGTCATGGATTACTTTTTGTTAGCTAAATAGTGCGTTATTTATTTATTTATTTATTTATTTAATATGGAACTCCAACACAGGTACATATGTAATACAAAAAATAGTAGTTTAGACAATAAAATATTAAATGTAGCTCCAATTATAGGAGAACACAACTTTTAAACTCATCAATTTAAACTAAACAAAATGTAAACTAAACAAAATGAAAATAAGTTTAGGAACAAATTATAGAAACAAATTTACTTTGACTAACAATTTGCATAAAAGGCATAACATTTCTTTTCGAAAGTGCTAAATGTGTCGAAACCCATATCGATAGTTGGTATATAGTAGTACGTATGTATGGTATTTAATTTCAACTTTAAATAAACATGTTGACACGATACACTGTGAATGTTATGTACACTTGTAATCGATGTACATATCAGAAGTTGTTTTTCTTTTTTTGGATGTTGTGTAAGGCATCAATTAATATGTATATTGTTAGTGTACTTATTAAATAAATAAATAAATGTTTTCATTTGTACTTTGTAACAGTAATAGCGTAACTTAAACTATAACTCCACTGCAACAATTAGCTTCAAATGGAGAGCTTGTTACATTATTCCTAGAAACAACTCGTACCGCTGAACACACAAGAACATAATTACTCTGACAGATGCATTTCATGGCTGTGGAATTTATTATGAATAATATCATATGAAACTAATAATATTATGAACCGTAAGCTCCATTTAGCTTTCAAATGAAACTGGAAAAGTCAACATTCACTGTACTTAATTCATTGACGTCATTTATGATACATCATTCATAACGTACTCCACTGAAGTGCGTTTGCTGGTTTTTAGTGGGTATTCTGGTATATATGTCACGTTAAGATTAAAAAATTCGTTACAATCTGACGAGATTGCAATAGAGCGAAAAATAATATGTTAAATTGCAAACATTTTTCTTAGTTCACAATATTTCGACAGATTACAAACGATCTAACGAATTTTGCAATCTTACGGTGATATATATACTTAGTATTGGTGGGTGTATGCAACATGGAATTGCTTTGAATTACATGTTCTATTACAAGACCTGACTTCGTTCTTTGATGCTTCATGAAATTTTAAAATTTAGAGACTTCAATTCGAATGAATACTATTATTACATGAATATCAAAACTTCTCACAATTAGAGTGCATTAATAATTTTTAAACAAAATTAGCTCAGTGTTTTATTTATTTTATTTTTTAAACAGTATAGTTTTTATTTACAACTGAAAGATAAAGCCTTATTGTAATGAATGCAGTCACAGTTCTACTTGTATATTGTAATCCATCCACAGATATTTATTAACTAAAGGAAAGTTTTAATAAATAAATTGATTCCTATTCCCAATAGGTTGGAAATACAATTATGAAACCTTCAAAGGGATAATGATAACATGAGAAAAAAACAAGATATTTCGAAGGAGTCGAAATGAAATTGCTTCTGGTATACAGGTAGTGTGTTTAAAAGAACACAACACAACGGAATCAATTATCAACGAGCAAGAATAATTTAATGATAATAAATAAAGTTTGTTTTAATGGCCTTGCACAAAAATAAAGAAGTAAAAAAGAAGTCGCCAGCATAACGCATTTTCCGTACGTGACGTTGTCAGCCAGTTTACTCTACTGGTAGCCGCATAATAGAACATCGTACCAATAATAATAGAGCTCAGATGGCCCAGTGGTTAGAACGCGTGCATCTCAACCGATGATTTCAGGTTCAAAGAACATATATATAGTAGTGCTTGCCCCAGGCAGTGTCCCAGTGCTTAATTTGTGTTTATAATTCATCTCGTGCTCGACGGTGAAAGAAAAACATCGTAAGGTAACCTGCATGTGTCTAATTTCATCGAAATTCTGCCACATGTACATTCTACCAACCCGCATTGGAACAGAGTGGTGGAATATGTTCCAATCCCTCTCCTTAATAGGAGAGGAGGCCTTAGCCTAGCAGTGGGGAATTTACGGGCTGTTACTTTACTTTTTACTTAACCAATAATATTTAGGTGGTAAAATAGTACGGATATAGTACATAAATTATATAAATTTAATTGTATTTAACTAACATAACTTTGGATCTCAAATATTGGATAAGTGTTAATACTGAGTGCCTATCCGGCTTTTCTCGGAAGATACCGAATCAAACAATTCAGTAGAATTGCGAATCAAAAGTGCTTGTAAAAGCTACTTGAATAAGTATCGTTTTATTTATAATTACAGTAAATATCGATAATACTCTATACAGCCACATCACTTGTGCTCGATACGGTTGCGATCACAAAAATGTTTCAAATTTAAATAGCCATGTTATTTACGTTATACATCAGACAGAGAAAACAATATCGATATGAATAACGAGTTTAATTTGAACTTTGGGCGTTGATAAGTTAAGGCGTGTTCAGAACTTTACAGTAATATTCAAAATAAAACAAAAAACTATTCGAGTAGGCAGGTCGAAGTACTTTTGAATCAACATATATTAGGGTCTAATCGAATGTAAAATTTACAATTATACAGACGTGAGTAAGCAAGGAATTCTTTGAATTTAAAACTAGTTATTTTTTAAAAGATATACAATTTGTATACATTCTGTTTTATGGAAATGAATCAATCAACGAATATAAAGAGCTTTATCTGATATTTTATACCAAATCTATTAATATTAGCAAAGCTATAAATATAATATGCTGAATATTATTATAGACACGAGTAAACAGTTCCAGGAAGAATGTATTGACTTCATAAAATTTTCGTGAATTTTTAGTTAATTGAAAACGAGTTAATATGTATGAAAAACGAGATTTTAGTACAATTAAATGTAAAACGCTTTAAAACCCTCTGGAACGTTTTCATCTTTTATTATACATCAGGCATTTTGGCTGTAAAAGATTTCGCATAATTCTATTCCGCTCTCTGGATAAAAATCTTCGCACTAAACGCTCATATGAATGTAGGCGAGGTCTTGTTTAAACCATTTGCGAAATTGAATTCTGCGGAGAGCAGCTTCTATTTAAAATGGTTTTAATATTTTATTTTTGGCCCGGCTCGCTGGACTAATGTTTGCATGGTTAGTGCTCAAAGTTAATATTAACTTTTAACTTAAACGAGTCAACGAATGGTTATGTTCTGACTTTATGTTTACCTCCATGAGTGGAATTATTATTATTATTGAAATTACTCGAAGGAGGCCTTCACCTTTTACCATGGAACCTGCAAAATGTAAAAATACTGAAACACTCTCAAAGCGCGACAAGTCAAGGAAGAAAACGTCCCTTGTCTGTGTAATGATATCAATTCATCGCCCTTGCACAGACAGATTGTATTATAATTTTATACAGAGATTTTCAAGTATTAGTTAAAATTGTGTATGTGTTTATATCTTCAGGCTGAGCTTGCCTAAATGCCGTATAGTATACTTTTAGTGCCACTTGTAACATGTATGTATAAGTCACTTCAGTTAATTAATTTATTTTTTGCAACAAATCAAAACTTACGAGTGGCCATTGTTTGCTATGCCATTATATACCTTCTGGTATTAGTTTAATATTTGTTTAAGTCACACAAGAAAAGCGTTTCAGCATCATGTTGATGGGTTATATATTAATTAAAAATTAAAATATCAAAAGCTTACAGGTAGGTATAAGATTATGGTATATTATTGTCAGTCATTGTTATTAATTTGCCAAATTAAATCGTATCAAGCAGAGCGTTTTTTTCACCTTACCGGAAGCTTGCTATTGCTATAACACCTTACTCCAATTTCGACTTTTGAAACAAGCTTTTATTAAAGTGAACCAAGAAACATTGAATGTAAAGAAATCTTTATATTCAATTTTACATCCAGATATGGTCTTACCAACAAGTAGCGATAATTTACTTTTTATTTTATTTAAGAAATCGTGAATAGCAATTGATTAATTGATTAAAAAGCCTTAGAAATCTTATTAATCACTTGCCTGAATACCCTTGCGAAAACATCCAATTACAGAGCTCATAAAGGGCATAATATTATGTGTAAATTACTTCGTTTCTATTTTCCTTATGACTATAATCATTATTTTAATTTTACCTATTACTTGGTTACCTTAGAAACATATAAATAAATACCGTCAATGATACGTATTCATTACGTTTGGAAAATTGAATCAAATATAATATAATAAAATTAAAAACCTGCTAGCAAACGAAACTTGTTCGCAATTGACTTAAAAAAATCCAATTAAAATTAACAATAAACTACTGAGTAGTTTCATATTATATAAACAGTAATTTAATACCGGCAAAAAAGTTTAAGTAGGCGGCGCACTTCAAAGAGCTGGGAAAGTTAAATTAAGTCGGATGCAAATCTAAGTTGTGCCAAAGGGTCTTATTCAAATTAAACGTCAGCTCATATTTTTTACACATTACAAGTTTCCGGAAAAGGATTGTTACGACTTCGATGTTGTTAATATGCACTGTGCTAGTTATAATCATATGGGAAGGTGAATTGGTTATCCAAAATCATTATTAAATATCTGTCATATAATTTATTCGATTTAATAATTAATGAATTAAACAAAATCGGTATCACTGCATGACATCCTATGATTTTTTGTACAATATATAAAGATATCCTCAGACTAAGCGACTATAGTCTTCTCTAACTTAAGCCTCTATATCTCTAGACAGTATAAAACAAAGTCGCTTCCAGCCTTTTTTTCTGTGCGCTTAGCTCTTGTAAACTACGCACCAGATTTTACTGCTGTTTACATCAATAAGCAGAGCGATTATAAAAGATTACAATTTAACTAGCAAGAAATATAAAAGATATCTATTTTTTTTTAATTTAAAATATTTTTAGTAGAAAGTTTATAATACTATTACAGACGGCATTGTAATCTTTTTAATTTAAAATTTTCACCCCCTCATCGATTTAATAAATAATATGATTGCTGTACCGGCATGTAGTAAATTTCCTTTCACAGGTCAAATTAAGTGAAACCATATCGATGAAGAGTTCCTCGCGGCCCGGTTTTTGGCCATATATGAATGGGTACATACCTATACATATAATTGTATTTAACTAATATGATTGTATTTTTTAAATGTTGAAAAAGAGTAACTACTGAGTTTCCTGCCGGTTCCTCTCGATAGAATCTACTTTCCGAACCGGCGGTAGCTTCACTTAATTGTTAAATGACAATCAAAAGTGCTTGTAAAAGCCCACTTGAATAGAGTTTATTTTGATTTAGATTTTGGTATATATCTATTAATTTATAGTAAAAACTGGTTCGTGATGTGTACATACACCGACATTATCACACAGGACACAGTCCAAATTTAATCACAATGTTATAAGTTTTGTTTTATTTTTCGTATTTACAATGAGAGTAGTAGAGAGTATAGTTTAGCTAAAACATGTCAACGAGGAGATACCAATACTCACAACAGAATCTCTATTCACAAAACGCACTCAGCGCTTCATCCGCAACTTTAAATACTCAACGAAATAGCAAATATATGGATCATTTCTCGTTCGAGCTCGGTATCTGATGTACTTGGGTATTATTCATTCAATCCTCGCCGCAGACGAAATATATGCAGATTAATCTCAGACGGACAACGTCGTAAACCAGCCGGCTAATGACATTAGCGTTTCACGCCGCCTATCTGAACCCTCAATTTATTTGCTTTAAGTTCTGCTTATTGTGCTTGAAATGGGTTTCGTTCAATAGAATTATATTTGTTTTGAACGATAATAACCTTAGTAGCGGTTAGTCTGTGGACGGGTGGCTTTTATGAATTTTTACCTTTAGAAATAAACGTTTTGTGCGAGTATAAAGGATATGAAGACTTAGTAATTTTATGGTAACGTTTTCAAAGAGCGGATGCCTGTTGTCTAGTCACAAGGAAACTCTTAACATGTAATTATAGTTCTCATAGACTTTGGAGTCCTGGTTTTACAACTATAAATTTATGGTGAAACCAGGATTTCAAGATCTGTGACCAGCATAGGATGAGGAGATATACTTAAAATATGCTCTTGAATATAAGTAAAACCCTTACAAACTATACAAGTCAATAATTACGTTATTAATAATTATGTTTTAGTGCTAAACGAAATGTAGATTTTTTTAAGATTCTATTAAGAATTGACTAGAAACTCAGTTGTTAGTCTCTTCCACTAATTTATAAAGTAAATAATGTAAAACAAATGTATTATTATTTAGCCTGCATGACATAACATGATATGTAATTAAATTACACTAATAATATTTATCGTATTTTTATATGTTATTAATATTTTATAGTGTTTATTATTGATGAGCGTGATACATCAGCTTGGACCACCTTGGCGGCATTCGATTTCGCATCTCCTTGTACCGTACCTGAATACAGTTCCAGCACACCTGCATTTACAGAATAAACTTGGAAACGCGTGTATTTACCTTGCAGAGCGCTAAGGCTTTAGCCCTGGGCGAGCGTCTTTCATCAAGCAAGGTACACTGAGTTCAGTGCCGTTGTACGGTGGAATGGTGTCTCGTGCAGTTTTGTACGCATTCTCTACTTCACAATGAGTAGAATAATTGGAAAATGCATAATGAACCAAAGTCAAAACATATTTACACTTTAAAAAGGTTTAAATAGAAAAACTGCTTAGTTTTAATCAAGAATAATGTAATTTTATTTAGAGCGACCGTTTACGATTACGTATTTTATGAACATAAACAAAAACAGAAACATTCCGTAATAAATTGTTTGAATTTTACAATTGAATATTTTTGAATGTTCTTCGAATAAATAATTATTTTTAAAATATTGTTTTAAATGCACTATTAAAAAGATAAAATAAAATATGTTTTTTTTCGCCAAATTTTTCAGAATTCAATCTTATCGTAACTATATGTAGGTATATGCAATCTTTTGTGCACTACATAAAATAGCCCTAAAGTGTGAAAATCTAACAAAATCTGGCAAGGTTCAGAAATAAAAGCTGTACATATTATTCGAACTGGGCTTTTATCGGAAATTGTTCAAGAGGAAAAAGACGATAATTCTTATTGGCCCGACCGACTTGAACCTTAGGGATCCACATGCAGTTGAAGGGCA
This sequence comes from Vanessa cardui, assembly GCF_905220365.1. Lineage (NCBI taxonomy): Eukaryota > Metazoa > Arthropoda > Insecta > Lepidoptera > Nymphalidae > Vanessa > Vanessa cardui. Next base: position 160,147 of record NC_061132.1, read on the forward strand.
TATAATTCTCTGATTAAAATTTACTTAAAACCCAGACCCAAGTCCAAGAGATACGGTAAAGAGTTCTGGACGTATCACATGTCATGAAAATTCGGCGACATCAGAAAGACCCTAATTAAAATATCGCAGTTAATTTATGTAAATTTTGTAACATATCTGTTCGACCCTCATTAAAATATAGAACTTAATTATACTCCAAGCAGTTGGCAGAAGAAGGCCTTTGGTTATTTAGGAATTATTTTGTCCGTTTTCCTTAAAAACTTTAATCACTCGCGTTCCTTTGGGAACTTGTTATTGCAATTATCCCAGTAATTTAAGCAGTAACCCAGTTTTATGAATCTCGTGATCGATCTTTGGATTGGTTTCATTATTAATCGTGGAAAATGTGTTATTATTATTATTTAACGTCATAATATAAATTGCCATCGATATTTCTATTCTATTAATATGTGATTTTTTCAGAGATTTTTTTTTACTGATAGTTTTGATATCCGACATGATGAGACTTATCAACCGACTTCCAAAAGGAGGAGGTTATCAATTCGTCTGTATTTTTTTTTTTTTTTTTTTTTTTTTTTTTTATGTTTGTTACCTCATAACTTTTCACTGGGTGGACCGAGTTTGATAATTTTTTTTTTGTTTGAAAGGTAGTGCTTCCCGTGGGGTCCCATTTTTTTTATTTTTTTTTCCGATGATGGTATCCATGTGAAAACGACATAAGTCTTAAATTTGCATTATGTATATGCGCGACAAATAGGTGAATAACTGAAAATCACGTTAACCAATTTTGATAATTCTTTTTTATTATAAAATATATACTTCAAGGGTAATTTGGTGAAAGTTTGGTAAGGTTCTGAGCACAGGATCCATGACAAAGTAACGGAACGGAAGGGAACGGAACAATTTTGAGGAGCACGTTAGCGATACTCGGTCGAATCTTTTATTTATAGGTTATTTGGATATTTGAGTCACCTTCCGTAATGTGGTTATGTTTATATAATTATCATAGTCGAATATTATAATCAACCAGCTACCCACCCCGGCTTCGCACGGGTGCAATACTGATACTAAATATACTACAGAATTTGTTTATATACGACATCACATCGCAAACTTCTAAAATTATCAGTGTTTCTTTACTATATTGTTCATGTATTATATACACAAACCTTCCCCTTGAATCACACTATCTTTTAAAAAAAACCGCATCAAAATCCGTTGCGTAGATTTAAAGATATAGGGACAGAGAAAGCGACTTTGTTTTATACTATGTAGTGTTGGAACTCCTATACGGCTCGCAGTTAGGGTGCGATATGGGGCAGAATTTCTTACTATCTTTAATCAAATTTTGTGTATGTGATGTGATGTCATATAATGTACGAAATATAGTTGGTCTTTTTCATAGATTTTTTGCTGAGTTCGATTACAGCTCTTTCGAGGGATCCTTGTAGTTTACGCCGCGTGACGTATTAAATCCGCATTTTCGAAAGTCTATTTTTGCTTTATTCGCAAGATTCCTTTGAAATTGTCCTCGAAGTAGTTTCTGACTCATATAAACGGAACGCTTAATCTATCCATATTAAAAAAAATTAGTTAGTCAACATCAGCTTCACTTAAAATCAAAAAATAAATAAAAATTTTAACAAAAAGAAAAACCGACTTCAAACAAAACACTATTTTAAAACAAATGAATATGCACGAAAAAGTAATAAAAATAATTGCGTATTCAACATATTTTTTAGAGTCTTCCTAAGTTAAATGAAATGAAAAATATTAGACTACTTAAAAGTCGATTAACGATTATATCATGTAGTTATAATTATTGTTATATTTGGAGTCGGTGTCAGCCAATAAAACCCTACAGTATATCTATCAAAAAACAATACGAGAATACTTTAACTAATATGTATGTTTTTTACAAATTACCTTTTACACAATAATATACTGGATCAATCAAGGGGCTCGTATCGCTTCTTTCTTTTGACTGTTGGGGCAAGGGCACCGTGGCTGACACCGGCTCCAAATATACCAATAACTATAACTACATGATATAATCGTTAATCGACTTTTAAGTAGTCTAATATTTTTCATTTCATTTAACTTAGGAAGACTCTAAAAAATATGTTGAATACGCAATTATTTTTATTACTTTTTCGTGCATATTCATTTGTTTTAAAATAGTGTTTTGTTTGAAGTCGGTTTTTCTTTTTGTTAAAATTTTTATTTTGTCATTTCACATTAAATAATTCAAATCGATATCAAACACGACTTAGATGGTATTGACGTGATCAATTTAACTTTGGCTTTTCAAATACCTTCTAGGGTATTAAGTTAATGGCAAATGGAAGGAAATAGGAAATGTAGCCTCCCACAGGGAATATGAGGGTAAGGAAAACGTATCACGAAAATAGTTAAAGGCTTTTTTTTCGTTTGAAGGGTATCTGAAAGGTTTTAAGTCAATTTTATTAATTAAAAATACATTTATGTAGCTGTTTGATCAGTGAAGACAGATTTATATGTTTATAAATATTGATAATAATTAAGTATGTTCATTATTTATTGGTAATAACCTCATACGTGGTGCATGGTTCTTTCTCTATGTAAAGGCTGTTTGGAGTTTATTCCAATACGTTCAACTACAATCTGTTCCTTATCATAATCCACTCAATTTAAAATCGAGAAGGTTTTCATCTCCTTTTTAATTATGTGTTATCTCAAGTTAAGATTCAGAATGTTTTATCTATTCAGAATGTTCCTGGCAAGGAGCACACTGCACTCAAAAGGAGACGTCAAACTTTGTAAAGTTAATGAGAATGTAAAGTTAATTTTCTTACTGATGAAATAAAAAAGAAATTATTTTGAATTAAATATTTTAATTAAAATCAGTTCAATATTCTTCTGAATTTTAATGCAATTATTTTAATATAACCGATGCATAAAAAGTCATATAATTTTGACATTCATTATATCTTTTTATGAAATAAGATCTTATCTATGTATTTAAGATTTTTTCTTTGAAATCTGATGAAAAAATAGAACTCTCATAAAATAACTCGTATGTCTGTAACAGATTATTTTCTCCGAATCTACTGAACGAAAACAGTTTAAATACGGTATTCACATACATAGAGCTGGGTGACCCAGTTACGGATGTATGGCGTAAATAAACAAATTCTTACTTTGGAGGTTGTTTTTTAAGGTATAGGCGAAAAAATAAAAGGAAAATACAAGAGCATTTAGTCGTATTTAATATCTAACATACAAGCTTGTGAGCTGAGATAGCCCAGTGGTTAGAACGCGTGCATTTTAACCGATGATTGCGGGTTCAAACCCAGGCAAGCACCGCTGATTCATGTACTTAATTTGTCTTTATAATTCATCTCGTGCTCGGCGGTAAAGGAAAACATCGTGAGGAAACCTTCATGTGTCTAGTTTCATCTAAATTTTGCCATATGTGCATTCCACCAACCCGCATTGGAACAGCGTGGTGGAAATGTTCCAAACCCTCTCCTTAATGGAAGAGGAGGCCGTATCCCAGCAGTGGGAAATTTACAGGCTGTTACTTTACTTTACTTTATACAAGCTTGTGTCGTATCATATTTAATTACAATGCGGTCAGTAATTTGACCTCGAAGCGTGACAGACTGTCGAGCAGATAGATAGTCAGAGTGACTTTCGCGTTTCGATGTTATTATTAAACATGATCACAAGCTCTTTTAGTTTCGTAAGATTTTATAAAGTGCATCTTGCGTTACACTTCGTCAGATATAATTATGCCCTTTTAGAGTAGTCTCAGTTAGACAAAGATTGCACATACTTATTGATTCGACCAAATTCTACCAACTGTGCAAAATGTAAATGGTACAGATCCAGAAAACTAGAAATATGTATATATATTCCGTCAATGAAATTAAATTCAAGTTTTTCATACATTAGTTTGATAATAAATATAGTATTTTATACGAATACATAAAATCAAAGGACGTGTCAATGCTTTCGGTATAACTGGCTTGTTATGTACATTATATATTTTTTGATACAAATTATTATAAGTTTTATTTTCAATAGCCTGCTTCTTTATTTAAGGTAATATTCAAAATGGTTAAAAAATATGATTATATATTTATTTATATTTTATTATAATCCAATGTACTTTTGACACTTTTTTCAAAATCGTTTCTACCAAAAACATAAAAATATTTTATTAGCCAAATTTAGGATTTTTTTAAGATTCCATAGTAAAATTAACGCGAGTAAAACCGAGGCGTACCGCTAGTGCAAGTATAGAAGTTTTCAATGCTATTGGAACACTTTAAGATGAATCAATTTTAAATCCCGTTCCCCCATACATACTTCTAAAGCGGGGCATCCTTCATCATGATGGATTGTAGCCTCTCCATAGAGTCGAACGGATTTTAATGTTATAAATAATGGAGGAGCGCTTTCGAGTGAATTTTACACATTAAATTAAAATGTTTATTTATGTACTGCAAATGCTTAATAGAGAACTTTTTAAATGCAGATTTAAATGCGAATGAGATCTTGGATCGATTCCCGGGGCTAGTAAAGAAGTCTGTGCTTCTAGGATTTTTTTATGGTAAAGGTTGGCGGACGAGCATATGGGCTGCCTGATGGTAAGTGGTCACCACCACCCATAGACAATGACGCTGTTAGAAATATTAACTATTCCTTAAATCGTCAATGAGCCATCAACCTTGGGAACTAAGATGTTATGTCCCTTGTGCCTGTAGTTACATTGGCTCACTCACCCATATGGGCCACCTGATGGTAAGTGGTCACCATCACCCATAGACAATGACGCTGTAAAAATATTAAATATTCCTTAAATCGTCAATGAGCCATCAACCTTGGGAACTAAGATGTTATGTCCCTTGTGCCTGTAGTTACATTGGCTCACTCACCCTTCAAACCGGAACACAACAATACTGAGTACTGTTATTTGACGGTAGAATAACTAATGAGTGGGTGGTACCTACCCAGACGGGCTTGCACAAAGCCCTACGACCAATTATAAATTAATGAAGTATCTTCAGTCGTCGAATCATCGTCCCGACATAAATGACAGAACTGACAGTACTCAGGCGCGCGAAACTGTGCGAAGTAATGGTCACTGTTCAGTCGACTAGTGTCCCAAAATTAATCAAGAGTACATCATGTTACTTGTATATATGTTATTTAATAAATAAAAAGTAATGCTTATTAATGAAAACAAAATGCGTTCAAATTAACCTTCTCTTTAACTCTCATGTTGAAATTTTAACATATTTCATCAAATCAAAGTATTCTTTATTTAGATAATGTTATGAAAAACTTCTATATAATTAAAATTTACTACGGATCATGTTAGTAGTGTTTATTCATACATTTATTTCGTTATTACATCATTCTGGAATATCTAACAAAACAATTACAAGGAAATACTATGTTATGAGCAAAAATAAAAATCCTTTTTGTATTAAGTCGCTGTACTGGTTTTAATTTTCAATTTGTAAAATAATAGGTTTATATTTCATAACAATTTTGCTTTGAAGGACCTAGGCAGAAGAACCACAAATACATCTTGATATTCTAATTCAATTGGTAACAGGTGTTGGAAATTCTAGTATTTCTGATCTAATCAATGCAAATTAATTACCAAGAATTGATCAGTTTGCTTTATAGATATAATCGATCGGTGTTCAATGAACCTTCAAAGCTGGGACGACAAAGGGCGTCCTTTATCAAAGCAAACTAAATGTAATAACTGCTGCTGCATTAATCATAACGCAGTAACTGAAATATCTTAACTAAATTTCATTTCGAGCATTTTAATAAAAAATGTTCAAATAAAGAGTGAAATATTTATAATCCTCATATTTAGTTGAGTAGCTCGATTACGGTTCTCGGAACTCTAGTGCCGAATGCGTGCAAATAAAAAGCTATTAGTTTTATTTATATAATAGATTTTGTTGTGGGAGAATGGAGGTTGATGAGCTAAAATGGTCTAGTGGTTAGAACGCGTGCATCTTAACCGATGATTTTGGGTTCAAAGCCAGGCAAGCACCACTATATACATATATATGTGCTTAATTTGTGTTTATAATTCATCCGAAAACATCGTGAGGAAACCTGCATATGTCATGTGTCATGTGTCTCTCCTTAATGGGAAAGGAGGCCTTAGCCCAGTAGTGGGAAATTTACAGGCTGTTACTATTACTCTACTGAATGGAGTATGGAAGGTTATATATATGTGTAGCTTGTGCCTAAAGTCATTTGTCTTGCACTACTGGTAATATCGACTTATATCGGAATGAAAATAAATAAATATCGAGAGAACATGTATTCCCACACATACTTCTGTGTTATTTGTTCTGTGCGATTTCGATTGACCACCGTGCTCCAGGAAAGGATTTTGGCATGCATTTACATTATATATGGTTCCATTTTATAATTGGTGGTAGGGCTTTGTGCAAGCCCGTCTGGGTAGGTACCACCCACTCATCAGTTATTCTACCGCCAAACAACAGTACTCAGTATTGTTGTGTTCCGGTCTGAAGGGTGAGTGAGCCAGTGTAACTACAGGCACAAGGGACATAACATCTTAGTTCCCAAGATTGGCGGCACATTGACGATGTAAGGAATAGTTAATAATTCTTACAGCGTTAATGTCTATGGGCGATGGTGACCACTTACCATCAGGTGGCCCATATGCTCATCCGCCAACCTATACCATAAAAAAAAAAAAGTTGTGGTAGGTCCACACGACACAGACATGACACAGGCTATATTGAAATTTGTCTGTGCAACTTGGCAGTGCAGACAAAAGTCAGTGTATTGGAAAAGTCTGAGCTATGCATGAAGACGAAGCTATTCAAGAAAGTCTGTATACATAATGTTGTCTTAAATTTTCGCGATTATTACACATTTAAATAAAACTAATTATAACGGATGAATGATGAATTTGCAGTGTTCGTGGTCACGGGTAGTCTACCCGTGACCACGAACACTGCAAAGTGCTCGAAACGTCGGGATGTTTAAAAATAATTAATATACGCGATTCATCCGTTATAATTAGTTTTATTTAAAAGTCTGTATACATGTCTGTGTATATGCAGCAAAGTGATTGAAACAGACCAGTAAACAATTATTAATTGATTAAATTTTTAAAAATTGATTGAAATATCGGAGGTTAAAAATTTCTATTAGAGGTTTGCAACGATACTGCTAAGAAAATAGTTTGGAAAACTGCATCCTCAAAACTAAAAGTCGGAGGTAATGAAAAATACAAAAAAAAACTTACAGATATATTGTCGATAGACTTTTTTACTTAGACTTGTAAGTCTTTACAGATGTCTACGATAAAACTGTGTGAATTACGTGACGTGTGTATCTACTGTTAAGAGCCAAAAACTCTGCAAATAAGTGAAAAATCTACCCAAATATTCATCTCTTAGTCCAATTATAATATGTCTTTTTCTCATTTGCACTTGGAAGTAGTGGCAGAAAAACCACGTCTTATTAGCTCCATTGGAGACAGAAAGGCTGGTTCAATAATCCCTAGATGCGATCATCTTGAATTGCGATTTAATATTTAAGTTAAATCGTCATTAGCATTGTTGTTACCAGTCAACGCAGTGATATGTTAACTATTTTTGAATTTCTTTTGTGAGTTAAGGCCTAAATGTTCATAAATTGTATGTATATAAATAATTCGACGACTTCCATGGTCGAGTGGTGTGTACACCGGTTTTCATGGGTACGCCACTCTGAGGTCCCGGGTTCGATTCCCGGCCGAGTCGATGTAGATTACCATTAGTTTTCTATGTTGTCTTGGGTCTGGGTGTTTGTGGTACCGTCGTTACTTCTGATTTCCATAACACAAGTGTTTCAGATACTTACATTGGGATCAGAGTAATGTATGTGATGTCTCATATTCATTTCATTTATATTATTAATATTTTCTATGTAATACAATAATGTATCGCGTTTCTTACTCAGAGTAGGTCAAAGGAAATATTACATAATATATTAAAATAGTTGAGTCCGTCGTTATACTGCTTTCTAGAAAGATCACTTTGTGTAAAGTTATTAAGTGCAAGTCGAGATAAGTCGAGAGTTTGGGCCTTATAACGAAGTATAGAGCTGAGATGTCCCGTTGAATAAAGTTTCAGATCTTAAACAAGAGTTGCGGGTTCTAATCAAACAATCTCCTCTGTAATATTTACTCTGTGGTATTTCATTAATCTCGCGCTCAGAGGTAAAGAAAAATATCGTGCAAATATTTGCTCTATTAAATTGCCTTTTAATAATCTTAAGTCAACAACATTGAAAGACGAGACTCATAACAGTATTCTGCGAAATAACGAGAATGTATAGATGATAATATACTAGGAGTTGATATTCATATCATTAGAAAAAAGGGATGAATGATGTGAGACAACCGGTTAGAAAGAAGCCTCAGTGGTCCGCGACTTCGCGCGTTTGAATTTTTTATTTATTATTTAACAGATGTTACTATAACTTATTAAGTATGTTTTAGGCTTTAGCTTTAGCTTTAGATTTAGCTTTAGCTTTATTATTTTAAGTCGATGGAAGGCACCCGTCGTGACACCGGAGTGGCGGCATGTGTGAGGACTGCGCGCGGTACTGGACCGTATTTTTTACCATTTAAACCATTTATTTTACCACACACATACATTACATAGATTATACAGAAAAAAAATTCAATTTAAAGAAAACAATGTAGGTAGCAAGGGGTCCATCTCAGTATAAGCTGTGCTAATGCACAGCACTGATTTTCAGATGGCCCCTGACTATTGGGTAAACATAAACACATTAAACATTGCAGCGAGACTTTATTATGATTTAATAAATAATTATAAAATAACTGAGTTACTCTTTATTGGACCAGCTACCTGCCAGTGAAAGTCCCGTCAAAATCGATCCTGCCGTTCTCCGGAACAAATAGTCATAGAGACGGGCAAAAAATGTAAAATAAATGCTATTTTGGTACATATATGTGCCGCGTATAGATACATATTCAGAAAATGAATTAAATTAGATGCGTTTAGAAAATGGCGGTTATTTTAATATTAAAATTAGACACTCCAATTTTCTTATTTGTATTATAGAGGTGTCTTAAATAACAGACATAATCAATTATAAATAATGTTTGCGAAAACTTATATAAAGAAATAAAATTGTTATAAAAAGTCTCGTGCCAATTAAATGGTAAAGAGGTCACCTGGAGGGGTTATGACGCATTTTCACTTCTCGCCGCGTAAAAAATATTCGTTAAAAATCAGAGGCCTATCGTGTGCAATGTTTATAGTTATCAAGGTGTTCTTAATTGAAACACATATTTACTCTGATCATTAACGAACTCACGTCGACCTTGTAACGCTAACAAGCAAGTTTCGGCCGATTTGGGAGCAAGATTGTTCAGCGGCCGTCAGGGCTCCTGTAATTTACTTGTTTGCGATATTCCCGTACACACGACACCTGAACATCAATCAATCATTTCTATACACGACGTTTGACGGAAATTCCAAATTTCTATTAATTTTCACCGTATTCATAGCCAATTTAATATACTTGTGCTGTGTCCCGCGGTTTTACTCCAGTATAACAAATAAAATAAATACGTATTTTATCTTTTACATATTATAGCTTTTAATTGATAAAACAGATTTTTATGGAATCAGAAATAAATCCTATTAAGTTATAATAGTATTTCTAACTGCTTTAAATTACTACAAATAAACGGACAGACAAAAATAGCAGTTCTTTTAATTTTTAATGACTAACAAACAGCAGTAATACCTTAAGGAGGCGGCTATTTCGAAATCACGGACAAACGCTCCAATATAGATTTAGTTGTAATAGAAAGTTTCTTGTTTACGCAACTTATGATTTCGTAAATTCGACTTTATTTATTACAGTAGAAGGTTTAAAACAAATCGACACAAAGTTCTTCGAGTTCCTTTAATATACGTAGTAAATACATAAGGTAATTAAACTTCGAACAGTATTATGTCTGAAACAAAGCAACGTAAAGTTGTATGAAGCGAGATAAGATACAGTGGACGTCCGGGTGAGGCAACTAGTTAATTATTAACAACAACAGCTATTCTTTAAGCAAACTGCGCTAAACTTCGATGCCTTATCTCTTATGTAAATTTGAGTTACCGTCTTGCTTGTAGTGTTAAACTATGCTCGATATTTTTGTTTTTCAGGCCACAAACTTAAGACAGATTATATTACAAAATTTTGCAATGGAAACTTATATTACAGCTACGTTCAGCTAGAGTTGTTAGATTATTTTAAATTTATGATTTAGGTAAACGGACGAGCAATTTGGTCACCACATTCCCTTGACAGTGGCGCTGTAAGAAATATTAACCCAATTAGTCACCAACTTTAGGAATTATTTCCCTCGTGTCTGTAGTTACACAGGCTCACTATTCCGATTCTGGTTTAGAACACAAAATATTTAAATCTACTGTCGGACGGTAGTATATCTGATGAGTGGATATACGTTCCCCAGACAGGTTCAAACACGAAGATCTACTAACAAGACCTAAGGGGTAGTTACGTAAATGTGTATTTCGGACGGAACATAGTATCTTTTATGTGGTTTTATGTGGTCACCTTCATCATTCTCCTGCCCTTATCCCAATTTTATTTGGAGTCGGCACAGCATGTCTTCTCCTTCCATACTTCTCTGTCAGACGTCACCTCACAAGTAACATTCTTTCTAGCCATATCGTCTTTCACGCAATCCATCCATCGTTTCCTTGGTCGTATCACCTTATACCATAAAATTTTAGTCCAAAATATGTAAACGTAATTCGTTTGCGATTTAGAGTATTAAGTCGATAAACATGAATTTGAAACATTCTCATAGATATATGTAGGTATGTTATATTAAAGTTAAAGATAGAAATGGCAAACAATATGGCAACAGCATGTACTATATTAATATGTTATTGAATTCAAACATCGGTTGCTAGCAAAGGTCAGAGTTAAAGCGATAAGACAACCCCCTCTTAATACAGGACACAGGATTAAGTTTCTTAGCAGTTTCTGATATGGAACATATCATTCGGGTCAGAGCATTGGCATGGCAACGCACCTCCACATCATGCGACGCCGCGCTACGTGATAGTAAAAACGTGATAAAAAAAGTAGAAACATATAATAGGGTGCATTCATCTGTAATAATTTCAATGTTCAATATCTGAATCAAAAGAACATCTCATTATGAATTTAAATAATTCGTTAATCATTATTTTTCCTGGTATCTATACCAGTCATGAACGCGGCTAAACACAACTGAGATTTTTGTGCTTTCAATATTCTCGTGTAAACATAGTGTGAAGTATAACTCATATATCATAATTTTGTTCTTTTACTAAACAGTTATTACATACAACAACAACAACAGCAGCCTGTAAATTCCCACTGCTGGGCTAAAGGCCTCCTCTCCGTTTGAGGAGAAGGTTTGGAACATATTCCACAACGCTGTTCCAATGCGGGTTGGTGGAATACACATGACAGAATTTCTATGATATTTGTCACATGCAGGTTTCCTCACGATGTTTTCCTTCACCGCTGAGCACGAGATGAATTATAAAGATAAATTAAGCACATGAATCAGCGGTGCCTGCCTGGGCCATTTTTCAAGCACTTAACTCTTTCCAAATTTTATAAGACTTACCAAATAATTAAAGGAAATTGAGTACCATTGAAATCACGTTAACTTAATATAAAAATGTACATTTTATCTTGACATGTACACGAATATAATTCTCAAAGCGCTTTACAAAGAAAATATATATTTCTTTGTAAATTTTGCTCTTAATATATCATTAGATAAAAAGGATAGAAGTCTTCATGCCAAAGTCTTATTACCTTTCAACAGTTGGACGACGACTAATCTTGTACAGAAATGTAATTGGTAATTTATAAGATTTATCAATTCATATAATTTCTTATTCATTTTAAATGTAATCTGAAATAACTGTTACGTTACCTGTACAACGTATCCATTAAAAATGCACCACCACTTCAATTTCATTATAAAATTTTCAATTTTTTATAGTGCTTATATTTTTAATATGAAATATTTAGTTCCTCTTTGCGCTATTTATCAAAAACTACTCGATAAGTTCTAAAGATTTATGTTATAGAAAACGAGATTCTCAGAATGAGAGCAACTCTACCTTACTCACAGGATTCATGGTCGACAACAAAGTTTCATAACACTTCGAATTTATTTTTTTATGTGACATAAATAAAAATACCATATCATTGATGGAAAACGCCTTCCTTCAACTGGTGTGATAGCGGGCTAAGTATACAATCATAGAGCGGATCTAAGTGTCACATCAATAATTGTCGAATATCAAGATCCGAGCATAATATTGTCTTAGATTTTCGCGATTATTACACATTGAAATAAACTATTTTAATGGATTTAAATCGCGTATATTAATTATTTTTATCATCCCGACGTTTCGAGCACTTTACAGCATTCGTGGTCACGGATAGACTACCCGAAGAACCGAGCACTCCATTATTTTTGTCTTCCTAACCATTTTGAAGACTTATCCGTTAAGGAACTCCTCGGAGGTCATTGACCTGATGATTTTCGGGTCTTTCTCATAATGTGAAGACATAATTTCCATTAAAAAAATAAGAATAAAAAAAATATCGCATCCTGCTTTTACAAATAGCGAGTTTTTTGTGGGTCATGAAAACTTGTTACACAATGGTATATTTATAATTGATAATTAATTTACGAAATAATATCTTCGAAGCTATTAGTTTTGTTCCGAGAAATCAGTATTTTGTTTGTCTGATAAAATACATCAATGTAGTAAATTTTATCTAAAAAAATATAGCATGAAAAAATAATTAGGTGTATTCTTTGATTTTCTGTTTTCCTCTAGATTCTTTTTAATGTGACCATAAATAATACTTCTGAAATAAAATATTTATTTAAAAGACATTGTCTATCGCTGTTAGCCCGCGAAAATGGGACAAAATATTGTAGACATAATACTCGTCTTAAGAAACAAAGCTACTATTATTACAAATAGGAATTTATTATTTTTTATCACATAGTTAATTGGATTGACAAATATGTCTTTTGATGGTAAATGATCATTATCACCAAGCATTGACGCTTTAAGTAACATCCTCATATCATCATTGCATCACCAATATTGGGAATCAAGATGTTATGTCACTTGTGCCTGTAGTAGGCTGATTCGCTCATTAAAATTCAAAATTCTCATATGGGTTTGCACAAAAGTCAACAAAATAAAAACGTCCCTCTATTTTTTTCCTTAGAACGTCATCCTAACTAATTTCGGCCATGATGACAGAACAAGATTATGCGCAAGCACAAGTACTCCATACCTACTCTTACAATCCGATGGACGCGTTAATCTGACACCAAAGAGCACTGACATAGGGGCAACGGCTTACAATTATTGGAAGAATATTTACTTCCTTCTTTCTGATTCCAGGCTCTTAAAGAGAATGTTTGAGATATTTGGCCTTATATTTTGCTTCTAGATTAACGAGGCAGGTATAGAGTAAATATAATAAATATAATAAATATGAGACAACATCACATACATTACTCTGATCCCAATGTAAGTAGCTGAAGCACTTGTGTTATGGAAATCAGAAGTAACGACGGTACCAAAAACACCCAGACCCAAGACAACATAGAAAACTAATGGTAATCTACGTCGACTCGGCCGGGAATCGAACCCGGGACCTCAGAGTGGCGTACCCATGAAAACCGGTGTACACACCACTCGACCACGGAGGTCGTCAAAGGTCGTCAAGAGTAATGCATTACTTAAGAGATAAATTATAAGCCTTATTATATTCTCAAATCCATTAACTGCGGTCGCCGCTGCACCTCATCCCCAGCACAAGTATGTTGAACCCTCCGTACAAGTGGGTCACGCTACATTCAACTCTAACTCTAATCAGACGAAATGTCTTTCCGTTTCTAGATATTAATCTCTTGAAAGGGCGGCGTATTCACAATTATGGCGCCGTGCCAAATTTCGTTACATCTCCTAGTACTGAGCTGACGGATAATATTGCACTTCATGGAAAAAACCTTGTACGTTATTTACGTATTTTACCTAAATAAGTGCGAGCATCTTAACCGATGATTGCGGGTTCAAACCCAGGCAAGCACCGCTGGTTTATGTGCTTAATTTGTCTTTATAATTCATGTCTTGCTCAAAAGGTGAAGGAAAACATCGCGAGGAATCCTACATGTGACAATTTTCGTAGAAATTCTGTCACATGTGTATTCCACCAACCCGCATTGGAACAGCGTGGTGGAATATGTTCCAAACCTTCTCCTCAAAGGGAGAGGAGGCCTTTAGCCCAGCAGTGGGGATTTACAGGCTGTTGTTGTTGTTGTAAGAAAAATAAAACGTGAAACACAAAAATACGTCGTTATTTAAATAATTAAAGTTAACTAAAACCAATAAATGAATATGGATCAAAATAAATATGAACATTAATAAAACAATCATTCGATTTTGTAACTAAATAATGTTGGATATATAAATATAAATAGATAATTATCTATAATTAATCGAAAGACCGAAGACGTAGTTAAAAGTATTCTTGTAATTTTTTTGTTACCATTAAACTGTTCAAAGGGGCTCCACTTCGATGGGATTTTTTAATATCCAAAGGTGTGAGAGCGGCCCTATACTTATCAATAAAACGGTGACATCAAATCTTGTGCGCAATGGCAAATAAACGAGTCTGTAATTTTTCAATACAATACTATAAATTCGTCATAAATTCTCTCTCAAAACCGTAAAATGTGAGGAGATTAAGCGGTATGTTTATCAAAGTAATCGGTGCGATTTCAGGAATAACTTCTCCAATTTTATACGTCAGGAGCAGCATACATCGCAATACAATATACAGTAGTAATATTGGGACAGTCGCGTAAAACGGAGGGGCACAAGTGAGGGTGACAGGGTTATAACTTCTCACGTTGTTCTATTTGTTTCGCTACAATTTCTTTCCCATTGTCAAGTACTTATCTTTATATCATGTTATTATTACGTCACTGTGTTCTTGAGAATAATTGTCTTCTTTATTTTATTGAGTCACGATTAGAATTCGTTTGGCTTAGATTTGCTGGTGGACAATCAAATATTGATAAAAATTATTAATTTTAAGCAAATGTAAAAAATAACAGCATTAAAATTTCCCACTGCTGGACTTAGGCGTCCTCTCTCTCTTTGTGAAGAAGCAGATGTAACATTACAATATTATTTGGTATAGAATAGAAATACATACACATTTTAAACGTGTTTCGCCGATAGATCGTAGTTCCTAAAAATGTACCATAAAATTAAGATTACTATAATGCTAGGTGTTATTAAGTTAAAGAAAGGAAATATTCACTTCCAGGACAGCCTTATATTTAGATAAATCTTCTAACAAGATGATTCAAAAGTCTTCGCAATCCAATAGGCACTGAGTCTGTGTAATTCCAGGCATAAGAGACGTCATCAGGCACAAGTTCCAAAGTTTGAAGACGACAATGGCGTATTAAAAGCTCCTATTACTTACTGTTTTAATGTGTGTGATAGGAGGAAATTTTTATCGAATTAAATTCGTTGAACATTATAACATATTTTATTCTAAACATAATTTATCGAAGAATTATTTGAGCAGATTTTTCTCGAAAAACGTAATGGGACACTATTTTCAATCAAATGTATAAAATAATTTTCCTAATTAAAAAAGAACTATTAATCCTAATTAATCTAATGCTAATTAAACACATTCTATGAAATAGTTACAACAATATTTAGGTGGTTTACGTTTAAAACTAATATGGTGTTAATCGTAGAGCTTAATCTGACTAAGTGTTGATGCCGAGCCCACATCGTGTTATATAAATAACCTTCAACTTCCCGAAGGCTCTGGCGGAGATCTCTGGTGAGAGATAAATAATCACACTTTTTCTTATTACATGTTTTTATTTATGTAGTTCATGAAACATAATATACTCTGTTACAATAATATGATATGAAACTGAATTTGTTTGGAAAGCTCAGAAAGTTCATCACAAAAAGTTTTAGCCTTAGTGAATTAATTTATCGTAAAGTTTATAAACTGAATACCACGATACGATAGAAACAGAGCAGTTATGTTTAAGGCGATTAAAACCGCACAGAGGAGGTAGTAAATAAATCTATGCTGCTATCTACTTACGTTGTCTGAGCACACACGTAATGTGGGAAGTCTAGCTTTACTTTTGTATAATAATACATTGCTCTCACTTGATTAGATGTGTGCGAAATAAATAAACAATAACATAATTGTTGTGTTTATATAGTCTTAATAATGTTATGGATTAGAGGGGTTTCATTTAATGGTTTATTGTCAACACCTTTGGGTAGGTTGGACCGAGCCGTCTTACCGTAAGACGCAATACTGAGCATCGTGGTTTTCCACCTTGAAGGCTGGAAGGAAGAAAGGTGATTACAGGCAAACGGGACATAAAATTTGGCAAAGCCTGAAAGTTGGTTAATATTTGACCGTCAGTCTAAGCATCAGTATTATTACATAGTATAAAATAAAGTCGCTTAATGCTGTCTGTCCATATGTATGCTTAGATCTTTAAAATGTGATGTCGTTTGTAAACAAATTCTATAATATATTTAGCATGGCACCCGTGCGATGCGGGGGCGGGTCGCTAGTTATTGTTTAAAAATACCCGAAATTTACAGCGAATATTTTTTTTAAAACGTGTTATTGCTAACGTCACATAAGAGCCGCAGAAACACCGAATAAATTTGTTTATTAATTGATACTTAAAATACCGTGAACCTTAACTAAAATTTAGGATTTAATTAATAGTCATTCGGTAATGTCAATAGTCTTTAAAATATTCGTCGCACATATTTGTCTTAAACTGGATGCGCTTCGAGTTCCCAAACACATGTCTAAGGCAGGAAGTCGAGAGCTGCGACCTAGATCGTGACTTGGCTAAAACCTCACCGAACTTTATTGTAATCGCCTTGTAATCTAATTTATGAGTTTTCAATGGACGCGTTGTACTTAACCCTGTATTTACACTAAGTTTAAATCTTTGATTTTTCTTCTATTCTTCTTAGAATATAAAAAATTGTTTTTGAAACAAGAGGCATACTGTAGATTTTCAATAAATTTTGTTATTAATAGTATTTAGTTACAACAACAACAACCTGAAAATTCCCACTGTTGAGCTAACGGCCTCCTCTCCCTTTGAGGAGAAGGTTTGGAACATATTCTACCACGCTGTTCCAATGCGGGTTGGTGGAATGCACATGTGGCAGAATTTCAATGAAATTAGACACAAGCAGCTTTTCTCACGATGTTTTCCTTCACCGCTGAGCACGAGATGAATTATAAACAAAAATTAAGCACATATATATATAGTGGTGCTTTCCTGGGTTTGAATCCGAAATCATCGGTTAAGATGCACGTGTTCTAACCACTGGGCCATCTCGGCAGTGTAAGCCGAGAACTGTAGAACAATAATTGAGGGTTATTTATGAATTAAAAAATCTTAAATTCATACTAAAGCAAGTCCTCGAAATAAGCTAGTTATTTTGTAAAAACAAATTCATAACTCACAACAGGTTACAACCGAATATATATCAAATACCATAGAGTAACAAATAATATTTACCATGATAAAATCATAACAAGGAAATACGCTACAAAATAGCGTATCACGAAAATTCGGTTTTTATCTGGGAAAGAGAGATTCGTACATGTAAGTAAGTTCTTGCAGAATAGCACTATTTAAATCGAATAAGCCATATACATACATGACGTGTGTACATCGCTTATATTCCTAGCGCTTGGTGCGGCCTAAGTGCTGCAATTGCTTTTAGTACGTAACTGGCTATCACTTAGCCGGGATAGTTTTGTTGAAAAATCCCTGTCGCATTTCCAAACGCGTGCTCTTGTTTCTGTTATTCGTCTGATTATTTTGATTATGCGGATTTTTGGTTTGTTTATGCAAGACACCAGCTTTGCAGGGGGGACATAAGCTTTTTAGCATCTTGGTGGTACATTACTTGAGTTTTCGTAAGAATTCCTTATCTTATTTTGTAGCACTAAATATAGCCTATGCTACTCGTTGATAATGTAGCTTTCGAACGGTGAAAGATTTTTTTAAATCGGTCCAGTAATTTTTGAGCCTATTCATTTCAAACAAACCAACAAAGTTTTCATCTATATAATATTGTACTATATGGACAAATTTCATTACAGTGCCTTGGTCAGAGGACTTAACAAATAGACACATACATTACTTTACTTGGTAGGGCTTGTGGCAAGCCCGTTTGGGTAGGCACGAACACATCACTTATTCCATCGTACCTAAGGAACACTATATAGTATTGTTTCGGTTAAAGGAGATATATTATTAATAAGATATACTATATTATTAACCAAACATACATATAATATACAGAAATATATATATGTTTCTGTACATGCAAAGTTTCGTGATGACCAGTTACGTAAAAGCGCAACAAACAAACTCACTTCTTCATTAATAATATTAGTTAGTGTTCAACTTTTAATGTTAATTAACGTTAATGGATTTACACTCGTACCACTTCGAAAAGGATTAAGGTATTAAAACTTTGAAAAGAAAAAAATATCCAAGGAGAAGCTCCTGTGGTTAATCCAAGATAATAGCTATCTACTATTGCAAGCTTTTGAGATTAAATGCTTTAATTCGAGAACTTTGAATTAGCAGAAAAGTTTGTATAAATAATAATTTTAAGCATGGCCAGATCTTAACAGGTTTGTTCGAAAGATAAATCGTTTCGAACAAAACGGGCGAGTGTTGTTTAATTATCGGTTTGTGTTTAGTTTTCGAAATGTAATTATACTTTTGTCTTGTAATTTAGAACATTTTTTTTATATTTATAATCGGTAGTGACAATAGACTTATTTTACGTTATAGGCAAGCGACCGGGGGCTCACCTGATGGAAAGTAATTACCACTGCCTATCGACATCTTCAACACCAGGCTTGCAGGTGCGTTGCCGGCCTCTAAGGATAGTACGATTCATGAAGGTTCCCAAGTTGTATCTGTTCGGAAAAATCGTCGGCGAAAGCTGGTTCCACATTGTGGTTGAGCGAGACAGAAAAAAAATGACAATAGACCACTTGATAATAATTTCAAGTCACCCTACCCAACTTAAATAAAAAGTCAGTTACGTTGGATTTTACATTATTACACCGGATTAATATATATAATAGTCATTACATTTCCAAAACTTGAGAACTAAGATTTTATATTTATTTCGCTGTTTCTCCTCAATTCAGGGTATTTTCTTCTCCGAACCGGTGCAAGTTTTTAATTTGACAATAAATAAGTGCAATGCTCCTATATTGCATTTATTACGAACCAGTAGTCGCCCGCGGCTAAGCTTGCCTTTTAGGGTATTAGTTGTTACGTGTTAGGCAAAAAAGAAGTCTATGTCCCTTCTTGGGGTTCAAGTCGGCTTCATACTAAATTCCATCAAATTCGGTTCAACGATTTGGTCGTGAAAGAGATACAGATAGACAGACAGAGTTACGTTCACCTTTATAATCTAACGTGTAGTATGTGGAGTGCATCAAATTCCGATTCAAAGTTCAATTCTTGAAGAACTCACTTTATAATCTCAAATTAAATATTGAAAAGTAACTTACGATACGTTGTATAGTGCATAATTTTCACAAATGTTATTGTCATAATACTCAGTATTACTGTATGTTATTCCACATATGTTCAATTACAATAAGGGCATTAATATTAACGTTGTGTGTTTCGAACTTGTTGTTTTATAAGATTCGTTGCCAAGTTAGACTATAATAATAACATTGACAAAACTAAAGTTATTTAGGCGTACTATTGGATATGAGTATTACGATAGAGAAATATGTATTTATGCTCGATTACAACTACCCCGACTATTCTTATTGCAAAATTTTTAATAACAATGTGGTATCAACCATTACATCTATTACACAAAAAAAAAACTTAATGTCTTCCGTACTAAAAATAAGAACAATGTGTTAAAACCAAGAAGTGGACTATTACCCTGTAAAATATAGTTTATTTTAAAGAAGGTGTTAAAATTGATTTTACCACTCAACTACAACGATGCTTGTAATTAAATCCCGAGAAGCACTTTTTATTTTCGTAACTAAGTGTCAAATTACTGAAAAATGTTACATATGAATTACAAAAATGATTTTTTGAACGAAGTTCTTATATGCTAAAATTTGCACATAAAGAAAATAAGTTATGCGGGTGTCCCATCTCATTCTTCTTACTTATGTCCCTTTTTATTACCATAGGTATTATCAGAAGAAAACATTTTAATTTTTTTTATTATTTAATATAAAATATCTAGCAATGTCGCACAACCCAAGATATCCCTCGTTTTATTTACATAAATTAAATATCATTGTAATACAGCTAGCTAATAAATCGCTTAGAAACGCAATCGATCTCATACGAATGCATACAACAGGTTATAAACAAAGCAATACGCGTCCCGCGAGACGGATGGAGTACATTCATCCGATCGGATCTACAACATTACACGATATAAATTGTATGGAATTTTCTGCTTGTTTGCCAGTTCAATTTGGTTTACTCAAATCGTGATGCCGAGGTTGATGAAATGTGTTGATTTTATCGCTGTGGAGGAATTTGTGTGAACGATTTTATAACAAGTATACATATTAAAGAGTTATTTTTGAGAAAATATTCATTGTTGACTTTTATCTTATAAATAACTTACTAATGGGGATGGATTTCATGAAAGCCCGTTTAGGTGGGAACGAGTACAACACATTATTGATATTAAAAACATTACTATGGATTTTTGTATTCTGGTTTAAATGGGTAGGTTAGTGTAATTACATGCCCAAAAGTATAATATTTTGGTTACCAATAACACTAAAAAAGGGCGTCATTGCCAACTACGCTACATATTTACAATAAAGTAATCTATAATAATTAGTCTTAATAGATCAGTCTTTTTAATAGCTGGCGTAGACAACATAGCGTTTTGATAAACAAGACCAAAAAAAAAATTAATTAAAATTAGTGCTGATGTAATTATGTTTGTAAGGTCTTATAATAGATAATATCCTTACAAAAGATCTTTAGTAATTAAATACTTATTTATTTTCTCTACTGATAAAACATTTTCATTTAAAAAAAATATAAAATTTTGATATTGGTGACACAGCCGATAAAATTAAAGGCAACGTCCAAAACATTTAATTAAAATTAAAAATAATCAACAAGCCTTGATTATAATCCCTATATAGGTTATGAGTGCAGTCAATACTGTCCATTCGTAGAAATATATTTCACGTTACTGTTGTCGGTTAATCAGCTCAACGTATCTCTTGATATAAATCGCTATAGCTATGCAAGATATTACCAGGTATCTGGAGACTAGACGTACAGAATATATTAGCTAGCTATGTAGGCTTCAGATATTACAGACGGGTGCATGTATTCCATCATTCTAATAGTCCGTTGGGACGAATCTCTGGAAGGTAATCAGACACGAGAAACAACAGCTTTGCTAGATTAGCACGGGATTGAAACGAATTTCCCAGCTCTGTGAAATCCTTTCAGTAGAATTTCCCGTAAATACTAACAAGGATAATATTATAGTCGCTCTAGTTATATACAGTATATACGGATAATTCCATTGGTTGGCCATATTGTCATTCCATATTGGTGATTCAATTAGTAGCTAATATCACTACAGTGCCAACAATCAATCGGTCTATTCGATAGCTTGCAACCAAGAATATATTTAGATAGGATATACAATGAATTTTAATAGTCATCCAATCAAAATACGAATTACAGAGCAACAATAGTACACTGATTCTAAAATCATTATCCAATGTTTGGACGTTGGTTTTAATTTAAACAAATTAATACCAATTTACAGTTCAGCTGATGACATGATTTTTCGCCATGTTCTTTTGCAGTAACACTCTGTAAATTTACCACTGCTGGACTAAGGCCTCATCTCCCCTTAAGGAGAGGGTTTGGAATGTATTGCACCACGCTGTTCCAAAGCGGGTTGGCGGAATGCACATTTGGCAGAATTTCGATGAAATAAAACACATGTAAGTTTTCTCATGATGTTTTCCTTCACGGCCAAGTCCGAGATGAATTATAAACATAAATTAAGCACATATGCATAGTGGTGCTTGCCTGGGTTTGAACCCGAAATCATCGCATAAGGTGCACTCGTTCTGACAACTGGGCCTTATCAGCTCCGTTATATAATATTTTTCGCGTCAAAACTTTCTAGTAGATATTTAATGCGTAATAGATGCAATTGGCGTTGGCATGATTAATGAGTCGCGAGCTGTAATATTCGAATCATTAGCTATTAATTTACTTCATATTCTGATGTCAAACCGCAATTGTTAGGTATCGCTGTGTGTCAGTTTCAAGAGTGAGGCAGTGTTATTACAGGATACGTAACATCTTAGTTTCCGAAGTGTGGTGCATTGGCGATGTAAGGAATGGTTAATAATTCTTACAGTAGTAAATAAATATGTGATGGATTTGACTTATCATTATACTCAGTTGGCTTTTTTGCGATTCCAGCTACAAATAAAAATTGAAAAGCTAGTGTATCAAAGTTACTTCTCGCAACAGATTTTATACAGCAGCAGTAAAAAGCTGAACCTTTGCACCCGCCTTTGTGGCGAGGACAATACAAACCGGAGTATAAAAAATCATCCAATCCGTTTTAATAAAATTATTATTATTTACTACATTTATAGAACGCGAAGAAAATCCTTTAAAAGTCGCTCTGTTGTGGATTTTTGGAAAAAAAAATTTCAGTTCTTTATAATTTTTTGTAATAAGGTTTCATAACTACAAACCACTAGAACACATTTCAAGCAAAACTTCTTTGACCGAACTATTGGTTCGTTTGTCAAACTTATGGGTACTGAGTACGAAATTATTTGTTTAAGAATGTTGTGTTCTATATATCACAAGTCTATTGTAAGCTTTGTATGAAAATTTATAATTATAGAAAATATTGAGGAGTCAAATTATTATATATAAGAAATAACGTTAGGAGCCAGTGCCACTGTGGAATACGCTGAAGCAAAAAAATAAAATAAACATTCGTCATGTCAAATAAAATTTTTTGTCCCATTCGAACACTTGGCCTTTGGATTAGTGGTGCAAAAAGCTTCTTTAAACGTACAACTCGCCTTATTGCCTCCACTTGTGACAGCATTATTTGATAAGTGGTTGGAACCTTACCAGATGAACATGTATAAAGCCTTACTATCGAGAACATAATGGAACCAATAAGGCTTTATTATTCAAAGCATTAGCACTGTTCTCTAAAGTCAAGTATTTCGATATTTGAAAAATGAAAATATAGATTTCAAATAGGCCAAAAATAATATATATTTAGAAACAGCTAAATTCAATGTCATGTTGCTAAAGTCGAGAACATCATCTTAAACTAAATATAAACAGACAAATATTCAACGCTTATTCAATTATAAGCTGACTCGAAGACAGTAAGCCGAAGTCACTTAACGTCTCACCAATTATTTCGAGATCTTTTGAAGGGATCCCTAATTTGTATTCTAGAAGGTTCCGAGCAAACGGCCTTCCATACAAAGCGAAATTGATACAAGTATGTATATTGTATATGCTCACTCGATACTCAGTAGACGTGATAATGAGAAATAATATCAGTTTATTGTAGGGATCGTATTATAAATACAGATGAATACCATATTTTGTATGGATATATGATTACTAACTGACGGCCGGCTTTATGTAAGTATATAAAAAAAATTAAAACTATTGAAGCGGCATAAGCTTCGTGTGAAGACTATAGGGTTGCAATGCTAAAATTAGATTCCACTTTCTGACTGACATTTAACTCAACTACGTAATTCTCGTCTGCTCTCAGAAATGGAATATTTTGGTGGACTTAGGTCTCGTTTTATGCCTTCACTTCCAATACTGCCTACGCCTGAAACCTTGATAGTCGTGTCAGTTGTACCTTATCCGATCATTATATCGGATTAGTAGTAAGGAAATAGAGGATTCAAGATTTGAAAATTGAGAGAAATGAGAGAATGCCCTGTTTTTGGGCACACGCTTATCCTCTTGTTCCTCATAAAAAGCATTAGAACAAAGAATTTTACACATAAATTACAAAAGCACGTGCTAGCTAGTAGCACACGCACCCTGGATTCTCCTTTGTTATTCATTGATTGGAAATTTCTAAACGCTTATTTCAAAGCGTCATTAACTAAGGGATATTTGTATGTAAATTTTCAATTAACTCAATGTCGCTAAGATGTTTCTCGACTCGTGTAAATACGACATTTAGGCCTCGATGGCGAAAATTAACAATTAATTAACATGAATTCTAATTCGTGTACTTACATTTACTGGTATATATTATTTATAAAATCTTTGGTATTGGAAATAATGTCCCATTACTAAAAACTGGAGAATAACAAAAAGAATAATTTAGTTTCATTTATTTACTTTCTTATAAAGTTATAAGCATTCTATACTTTTTTAATAGTGCCTGAGTGAAAAGTATAACTATTTGTTGAAATTAAATATCTATCTATATCAATAAGCTCCAAGATAAGCAAATCATCGTGTCAAAATATTATAATTATAAAAACGTCAACGTGTAAAATTTTCGAATGAAATTGGCAAGCGAAGTGTTATCCTAAGTTATCATCGGATCCGAGTATAATCCCACTTTGTCAGGCGCCTCGCCATTGACAAATTACATCCCCGAGGAGTTTCAATTTCGCAACTCATCGCTGTTTACGTATCACACTTTCCTAATGCGCGATTTCGAGTTTGAGAGGGAAAAGAAAGCGTAACATTTTCGAATATTTATTATAACGGTGTGTTATGTTAGTAAAGCCATTGAAGCTGCAATAACTTTACGTCCTTTGATTTGAACTCGAGTCGCGTTGATAAAAGCACTTTTTTTATATCTGAATTTATTTCCTTGGTGGTAGGGCTTAGGCCCATCTGGGTACTCAGTATTATTGTGTTCCGGTATAAAGGGGAGTAAGCCAATGTAATTACAGGCACGAGGGATATGGATGTAAGCAATAGGTAATATTTCTTACAGTACCAGTATGGGCGGCGGCAAACACTTTCATCAGATGACCCATTTTTTCGTCTGCCAACATTTATCATGAAAAAAATCTCAGTTCAGTTTTATTCCTTGAGAAGGATGAGCATGTACTTGTGCTTGTCCCTGACCGGCTGCCATGACTAAAAATACATTGAAACTATGCAAATCACTGCGCCAATGGAACATGATAAAATTAATTCTCATAATATGTATATAACAGCTGAAACTATTCTACCATTCTTAATCGGCTTCATCTGATTTCTTGATCTTTGTTTTAACGCCAGTAGGCGTTGAACTTGTTGTTGAACTGAACGTGTTCTATGTATTGTGTTACCAAGTCTTATTTACTAATAATACTTGGTAACACAATACATAGAACACGTTAGTCTTTACCGATAATGAGATATTACGTACTATTAAACTTTAAAATAAAATCTGACGATGCTAACGGCGATTTCATTTCGGTTCAGAATCCCTCTTGAGACATGGATTTGCTCGTGGCTACCTATTTTTTCTTTTTATTCTTTTTAGAATGCTGCGTGGTATGAATTTCAAACAAATTAGCCACTTCCAGTACTTTAGCAGATTTGAAAGAATTTTTTATAGTCACTTCGATTTTCATATAGAATTTAAACGGAATAAATAAAGATTAAACCCTTAGATTGCTCATACTGTCACTGATTTAATGTTTTACGACATGAGGCATGTCACGGAATCAACAATTACGTGACAGGCTCCATTCTTCGGTAGCTTTATACCATTTTTTTTCAAAATCGAATGATTTTTCAAAATTAGTGGTTTAGTCATCAAGGCTTGGCGAAAAGACAGAGTTAGTTTCTTATTTATTTAATAGTTAATAGCCTACAGATGTAGACATGCACACAGCATCTTGTAAATATTTACCATAACACAATGCATACGAGGTAGTATTATCAATGTCGTCGTATTACATCTGTTAATAATTAAACGGTCACTTAACCTAATCTTGTATGACATATCGTATCATTTGAAACAATAGCTTCAGTTAGCATTACACAGATTAAGTGAATTGGATTCAGCTTACTAATCATGCGCGCCATACGGCACTGCGAAGGGTCAACATAAAGAAAAATAATTATATTGACATCATAAACTCTTTGATATAGCATAACAAGTACTTTAGACTGCATTTTTTCAAGTACAAATAGAGTTTGTAGTTGTTTTACAATTATCGCTCTTAAACAGAATTACAATTAGACAGAAATTGAATTACAATACACCCACTAACACTTTACCTCAAACAACAACAACAACAACAACAGCCTGTCAATTTCCCACTCAAGGTCTCCGCTCCCTTTGAGGAGAAGGTTTGGATCATATTGGAATATGTTTCAAACACGCATTGGAATATCATCGTCTACCACGGATTATTGGAATACACATGTGGTCGGTCGGTTAAGATACACTTGTTCTAACCACTGGGCCATTTCGGTTCTCAAAAGTGTTATTTAAACCAAACCGTTAAATATTTTTAAAGCAATGATATAAAATATATGAACATTATTGGCTAGAAAATACTTCGAATGCTGAATCCTAGCATCCAATGTTGAGTTTGTCTGCGCAAATATTTCTCCTGTACAAATTGAATCTAGCTGCGCCACCGACGTCCGCAGCTGTGATCTAAGACTAACACGGCGTAAACCTCGACTACAAACAAATTCTGAAAAGTCGAAACATAATGTTCTTTAGGTACCTTTAAATAAAATCGTAGCCGTTAATATCTCAATAGTGGACAATTTTTACGAAAAGAAGCAAACTGTAGATTGCGTATCGTGGTAAAAAGTGTCACCGCCCCCAATGGATATTGACTATGCAAGAAATATTTAGCCCTTAACTGAACTTAGAAATAATTACTGGCACACTTACCTTTCAAACTGGATCACAACAATTAGTGGTGCTGTTCAGCGGAGGTACATATGATGAGTGCATTACAATTTTAGACGGTTTAATTGGAATCAAAAACACACACTCAAGCACGACACTCGTAGCATATTTAGCATAGTATATTTATACGCTCAAGCGTATAATTTGATGCTGGATTGTTTCAATAAAGAAAATATAATTTGATGGAAACGCATCTGGAATGAATAGCGATCGGATTAATGGGAATACGAGCTCCAGTTTCTTGAAATGTCTTTTGGCATCCCTAAATCTAGACAAATATTTCTTCTACTGTGTAAATCGGATCGCAGCGGGAAGAACCCGCAGCTGGGCTCCAAGACAAACATGACGGGACAAGCTGAGTATACGGTTCACTTGCTGTGAAAATTGAGAAACTTCCTTTGATCGAATGTTTATAACACAAGCGCCGTTCTCCGATCTTGTTCACAACGATAAAATATTTTAAAAAAATAATAAAAAAAAGTGAAGTCACATTTTAATGACTCATAATATTACATCAAAAGGCGAATAGGTATAAGTAAATAAATAAATAAATAAATATGTAGGAGATATTTAGAAATGTTTTTTTCTCATTTATTACAAAGACCTTAGGATCTCAATTGACATTTATATAGTTTTCTGACATTGACGATGTCAGCTGTATTTATCACTTTTGATGGAGATTATGAGATGCGGTGACTTATCATCAAGTACCCATACTTCAAATTAATAACATATAATGTGCGCTGCTCCGTTCAGATTTACCCGCATTACGCATTATTTCTTCTACGTGGATCGCAGCATAATGTTACATACCGTCTATTCCAACGTCCGGCTAACAATAGTCGGCTAAAAAAATTAACAAGAAGTGACATACAACGGAAGAATCAATATTATATGTATAGCTTATTGGGATTTTGGAAGTAAAATTAAAGTCGACATAAATAGTTAATAGAAATATTGGTGTGTTAAAAATAAAGATATAGTAATTAAGCAAATCTTGCAAACATCGCTGATCTATTACCAAATTGCATGGAATATCTTACTCTAAGGCTTATTATCTTCATTCCTTTTTCGATTGGAATAGAATTTAAAGTAGGTGAGACAACTCGTTACGATTCCGAGTAAAATCGCATTGTAGGACCCAATTTTTTATTTTAATTTAATGCTATGCTATAGGTTGGCTAACTCTGTTGAGTTGCCCTTGGATAATGTACTGTAAGAAATATTAATCTTTAATTACATCGCCAATGCGCCGCCAATTTTGGGTACTAAGATGTTATGTCCTTTACTGTACTACTGTTTGACGGTTGAATATCTAATATGTGGGGAGACCTACCTAGATGGGTTTGCACGGAGCACCATTTTTAGTTTAGCATGCTTGGACAAACAAACTCTTCAGTTTTTCATAATAGTATCGATAGTGAATATAACATTTGTACATTTGTAAGTCAATTCAATGAATGGAGAACGCAAAATATGCGAAAAATCTTTACAGAAATCTAAAAGTCATTGAAAATTGTACCTCCTCAGACCACAATGCCACCAGATATTCTGTATAAATCCAATTTCATATGTATTGAAGACCGCATCCAATGTAAAGTCGATTTGTTTCGCATTCGCAAGCAAAGCGCATCCGCTTGTCGTAATATTTTAGCGAGACTTGGAAAATATTACTAATGTTACACGCGATTACCGAAACTACGTACAGATGAATTTATTTTCGAATACTTTCCCAGAAGTATTCGAATCATATTTTATTTACGTCACGACTGATTTAAAAATAAAATGAGGTAATCGATACGGTCACTTTTTAATTTTTTACCTCAGATCGCAGTCATTTGTGTACAGATTTGCTCAATACTTCCCGTTTGATTCCCATTAAATTTATAAAAAAATGACCATACCAACCATCGCTTAAGGGGTGAGAAATACAGAATGATTTTTTATGGACTGGAAATTTATTTATAATTTACTTGGTCAGCGTGTTATTTGAAATCGGTTTACTTTTTTAACATTTTATATTATAAACAAAAATAAAAACCGACTTCAAACAAAACACTATTTTAATAAATAAAATTTTAACAAAAAGAAAAACCGACTTCAAACAAAACAGTATTTTAAAACAAATTAATATGCACAAAAAAGTATTAAAAATAATTGCGTATTCAACATATTTCTTAGAGTCCTCCTAAGTAAAATGAAATGAAAAATATTAGACTACTTAAAAGTCGATTTACGATTATATAATGTAGTTATAATTATTGCTATATTTGGAGTCGGTGTCAGCCATCCCCGATACTATATCTATCAAAAAACAATACGAAAATACTTTCAGAAATATGTTTCTTACAAATTACCTTTTATACGATATTATACTGAGTCAATCAAGAGGCTCGTATCGCTTCTTTCTTTTGATTGTTGAGGCGTGTGCCCGTGGCTGACACCGGCTCCAAATATAACAATAACTATAACTACGTTATATAATCGTAAATCGACTATTAAGTAGTCTAATATTTTTCATTTCATTTTACTTAGGAGGTCTCTAAAAAATATGTTGAATACGCAATTGTTTTTAATACTTTTTTGTGCATATTAATTTGTTTTAAAATACTGTTTTGTTTGAAGTCGGTTTTTCTTATTGTAAAAATTTTATAAAATAGTGTTTTGTTTGAAGTCGGGTTTTCTTTTTGTTAAAATTTTTATTTATTTTTTGATTTTAAGTGAAGCTGATGTTGACTAACTATTTTTTTTAATATGGATAGATTAAGCGTTCCGTTTATATGAGTCAGAAACTACTTCGAGGACAATTTCAAAGGAAACTTGCGAATAAAGCAAAAATAGACTTTCGAAAATGCGGATTTAATACGTCACGCGGCGTAAACTTCAAGGATCCCTCGAAAGAGCTGTAATCGAACTCAGCAAAAAAACTTTGAAAAAGACCAACTATATTTCGTACATCATATGACATCACATCACATACACAAAATTTGATTAAAGATAGTAAGAAATTCTGCCCCATATCGCACCCTAACTGCGAGCCGTATAGGAGTTCAACATTCAACACTGATAATTTTAGAAGTTTGCGATGTGATGTCGTAAATAAACAAATTCTGTAGTATATTTAGTATCAGTATTGCACCCGTGCGAATCCGGGGTGGGTAGCTAGTTGATTATAATATTCGACTATGATAATTACATAAACATAACCACATTACGGAAGGTGACTCAAATATCCAAATAACTTATAAATAAAAGATTCGACTGAGTATCGCTAACGTGCTCCTCAAAATTGTTCCGTTCCCTTCCGTTCCGTTACTTTGTCATGGATCCTGTGCTCAGAACCTTACCAAACTTTCACCAAATTACCCTTGAAGTATATATTTTATAATAAAAAAAGAATTATCAAAATTGGTTAACGTGATTTTCAGTTATTCACCTATTTGTCGCGCATATACATAATGCAAATTTAAGACTTATGTCGTATTCATATGGATACCATCATCGGAAAAAAATAAAAAAAAGTGGGACCCCACGGGAAGCACTACCTTTTAAACAAAAAAAAATATCAAAATCGGTCCACCCAGTGAAAAGTTATGAGGTAACAAACATAAAAAAATACAGACTAATTGATAACCTCCTCCTTTTTGAAGACGGTTGATAAAATAAAGATTAAATGAGGTGTTCGAGTGACATTGAGCAAACTATAGCTGACAGTGATGCTCTGTTTCACGCGTTATATAATAATCGACTCCTAGTTACACGCTATTCATTTAATTTGGCATTTATCCAAGATCACCCCTATTTTTCGGGCAAACTTGACCTGACTATTAAGGATAAGGCTCGGCGCTTACTTAACTGCCTTGCTCCATGCGGGTGAAACTTTTCTGGCAGTTTTTATTCACGCAACTTATCTCACAATGGACTTCTTCACTACGTTATTGCCAATAAGTTATGTGGAAGGCAGCTATCATGGTATGGGCATGAAAATCAAATTAAAAAAAAACTTTATACAATCGGAAAGAAACTCAGTAGTTACTCTTTTTCAACATTTAAAAAATACAGCCATGTTAGTTAAATACAATTAAATATGTATGTAGGATATCCTGCCTGGAAGTCAATAGGTATTAACTCTATAAAGTCTTGAATAGAATAATATTCCTTTTTTACCCAAGTATTTTTTACAAACGATTTGAATTTACGAAACGGCAAAGTTGAAAAGTCCTGCAATGTGGAGGGATGAGGAACATATATGAGGAAAGCCTTGAGCATGGATGCGGATTGATATAGAGGTACAGGACGACCAGGTTAGAAAGAATTTTACTTGTTACTTTTGTTTACTTTTTGAGATGACGTCCGACAGAGAAGTATGAAAGGAGAACACGCTGCGTCGACCATGAAATTGAGATAAGGGCAGGAAGAAGATGGTCTTCTTCACTACCCAGCGAATCATGGTTATGAGAGATCTTTGATTCAGCTCGTTATCTCACCAAGAGTGACTACTAAGTAATACTTATCAGCATTTCCAATATATTTTTTTTAATTTTATATTCTAAAAAGTAAAGAAAATCATACTTCTTGATTTACTTACTTCGTGTACACTACGTCATAAAGCGGAAAATCTGAATATCTTTTATATGCAAGCTATCTCCTCTTTGAGCGCGACACCGACCGGAAGATCTGCGACTACAGACCATCACCGCAACAACATCTCCATTAGCATTAGAGTAATTTGAAACTTAAGGCAATCGCCTTAACGTTCAATATAGCATAAATCATTTTTGCTCTCTTAATCGGTACTGCCGCTTGTACGTAAACGTTTGCCGTTAAATATTGCGAGTGTCTCTTTGTAAGAAAATGTAGACCTTTTGGTTTCAGAATTTTCTTTCGGATTCTTTGTTGCCAACAATAGGTCAATAGCTTTTATTTATCTTATTGCTTTTAAAGATAAAACCAATAGTGTTTGATAGAATACATTATATGAACTTTAAGGTTCAAAGGTTGAATAAATTTGGATCAAAGGCGCCATTATGTTGGAAAAATCATTGAAATTCGTACTGAACGCCTTTCAAAGAAACGTAAGACGACAGACTTTGTTATTCCTCATATTTTTAATGTATACTTAGAATATGTTTATGGGATTTTATTGACATAAGATGATGCAAAGTCAGATTTTTTTTTAATAAGTGGTCAAACTGGTAAATTCTGCCACATGTGTCTTCTACCAACCCGCATTGGAACAGCGTGATGGAATATGTTCCAAACCTTCTCTTCAAAGGGGCAGGGCATTTAGCCCAGCAGTGGGAATTTACAGGCTGTTGTTGTTGTTCTAACCTCGGGGCCAGCTCACTCACCATTCAATTCGAACCACAATAACGCCATGTATTTAAATTCCTATTCCTCTGGTCACACCATAACTTGATAACGACTCTTTTTTATTTGTAATACTATTAAGAAAGTTCTTTTGCGAAGAAAAAATAATAAAAATGCACAGAATTTTAAAAATTTTCAGAAGCCTTCGGGTTTTCCTTTTTATTAATTATTCTAGAATAAATTGAATATTCATGACAAAGACAGGACAGC
The DNA here is from genome assembly GCF_905220365.1 of Vanessa cardui. Classification (NCBI taxonomy): domain Eukaryota; kingdom Metazoa; phylum Arthropoda; class Insecta; order Lepidoptera; family Nymphalidae; genus Vanessa; species Vanessa cardui. The sequence continues at coordinate 192,909 of NC_061132.1, forward strand.
GGGTCGGATCAACTTGAAATTAATAACAATTAAAGTGACACTATTATGATGAATTAGCAAAAAGACGAGTGATTCGAGATGGCCCAGTGGTTAGGTTCATCTTAACCGACGATTGCGGGCTCAAACCCAGGCAAGCACCGCTGTTTCATGTGCTTAATTTGTCTTTATAATTAATCTTGTGCTCAGCGGTGAAGGAAAACATCGCAAGGAGACCTGCAGGTGACAAATTTCATAGAAATTCTGCCACATGGTGTATTCCACTAACCCGCATTGGAACAGCGTGGTGGAATATGTTCCAAACCTTCTCCTCAAAGCGAGAGGAGGCCTTTAGCCCAGCAGTGGGAATTTACAGGCTGTTGTTGTTGTTGTAGGAAAAAGACGCGTCGTTTCACACGACGTGGAATTTAATGTAGTTTATGTGACACTTAATCGTACTAATAAAAAACATTGTTATTTCACATTACCAGGATTTCGTATTGGATTTTGATAGTGTGTTCTTTATTGCTTCACAATTATTTTTTGTAATCTGAGATCTACAATTTGACATAAAACTGAATGATGCATTTGCAACATACAGCCTTGCTTACATTAAATTGTGTATTGAAAATATGAAAGTTATAATGAAGACGGACACGAATGTAAATCTTGCGAGGCTTATTTTATTTACCCTTCAATTTTCATCTCCTTCATTGAATGGAATTTAATTTCAATCTATATTATAATGTTAAAAGCTTTTCGAAGAAAAAGAGCCTTTTTGGTTTTTTATTCCATCGGAATTGATGATTGATGGGTTGATCTTACTTGAGATATTTATTATGAAAATAAAAACATTAGTCTCTTATGGATTACAACTCTCCTTATTGTTTATTTGCATTACAAATTACTTAAGCTCAGAGGAGTCTACTATCACTAATAAAACAAAGTTCGTTGGCCTCGTCTCGTTGAAAATAAACATCAAATAACATTAAAAAAAAATCACCTGAGTGTCGTTTTAGTGCGTTTTTTTTTTTATTTTAATCGTCGGTTCATTTTAATTAAATATGTATTAGGTTTTCTAATTCATATTAAGGTTGGATATATAGCTCAAAGAATATCTTAGCAACGCAAACGATTCTACCCAATCCGTTATAACCTTTACAAAAGCTAAATTATTATTCGTTACATTTTTATTTTCGCCTATATCTCTCCGCTCCGCGTGAAAATTATCAGACCACAGATTTTTTACGGCTCGTATTTTAAATCGCCCTTGTACACATATGAATATAAGGGCTACAGAAATTCTTTAATGCGTATATTATCGAAGTTAAGCTTAATGTTGTCTTAAATTTTCGCGATTATTACACATTTAAATAAAACTAATTATAACGGATGAATCGCGTATATTAATTATTTTTAAACATCCCGACGTTTCGAGCACTTTGCAGTGTTCGTGGTCACGGGTAGACTGACCACGAACACTGCAAAGTGCTGACCACTGATAGTTTTATTTAGAAGTTAAGCTTACATTAAATTAATCAGTCATATAAAATTTGCATCCTTTTTAAAGTAGACTCTTATAACTTTTAAATCATTTCATTTTACAAGATTCAGTTAAATATGAAAGCACCAAGAAGTTAAGGAACCTAAGGTTCGCACTTTTAATTTTCAATTCATAAAACATATTACGCATGTGTTTGGGATTACAAGTAATGAAACAAATGATTGAAAGCTGAGAAAGAATGGATTTACTTGGTGGTAAGGCTTTGTGCAAACCCATCTGGGTAGGTACCACCCACTCATCAGTTATTCCTCCGCCAAATAACAGTACTCAGTACTGTTGTGTTCCGGTTTGAAGGGTGAGTGAGCCAGTGTATCTACAGGCACAAGGGACATAACATCTAAGTTACCAAGGTTGGTGGCACATTGACGATGTAAAGAATAGTTAATATTTCTTACAGCGTCATTGTCTATGGGTGATGGTGACCACTTACCATCAGGTGGCCCATATGCTCGTCCGCCAACCTATACCATAAAAAATTAAATAAAGATTATATTAATATTCTACTTCAAATGTGTGTCTGCCTTTGTATGGCATTCATTTAAAGTATATTACTGTTTAGTTCAGACAACATTAGAACTTGACGCTATTAGATAAAATGTTCAAAATGAAGTGGTTAATAAATGTTCTTATTCTGTCAAAGATTTCCTAGAGGACACCGTAACATTCTCTAGTTGATGGGTTATTTGATGATGAAAATATTAACTAGTTGTTCAATCATTAGCCTTACCTGATCTGTTTCGTACATGTAGGTTTTATATTATTTGCCTTACAAGACAGGAATTAGGGATCCGAAAATCGTGGCACACTTTTATACTTATACATGATACAATTGTACACTGGTTTCGTTCGTACCCCGGCTATCCAAAACGGTATCCAAAAAAGTTGTGTTTGGCTCATTTTAGTGTAGTAAACCGCAGATCTCATATATAAGGGGCGAGTAAGCAGACGCTTTATAAGGGGGTCAAAATATGATGAATAACTTTCATGTTTGCTGATCTTAGCTATTTTGGTCGCATGCTCATTTTATAATAAATAGTTCATGCGATTCTAGTGTACAAAAATTAGTTAAAATCAGGTTATCATATAGGTTTAGGCATTAAGTATAGTTTTATGTAATTCCTTGCATAATATAAACAAGAAATTATTACAATCCCATACTTTTTTTAGGAATAAAACACATTATCAAAACTATACGTACGTATTAAATAAACAATTTAGAAATGATTTTTGATAAATGTGATTTATTAACGTTGATTTAAATAAATTATTTTTATAATAATCAGTATTTTCCAATATCATATAATAATGGAAACTTAAAGGAAAGCAGTTTTAATATCAAATAACTATAGCAGTAACCGCAAAATACACGCAAGACTACAATGTTAATTCAACCGAGTAACAAAATACGAACAACAACGAGCAGTATTTTTTATTATGTTCAATAAATAAAAAGAATAATAAAAAGTTAAACCAACAAAAATAATACCAAAATAATTTTACATAAAAGAGGATTAAATGCTTCGTAAAGTCAATTCTTTTAATGGGTAATGCGTTGGATTATGGGCACCATGACTCAGCCGGCCTCAGACCCGCCCGCTTAGGGCAAGTGTACACTGTTGCAGCCATTTTATTTACATTTTATTAAGATTTCGGGTTCGCTAGATATATTGTAGGGTTTTTTAGGGTTTTGTCAAAAATAACAATAATTGTAACTTCATTATGTAGTTGTAAATTGACTTTTACGTAGTCTAATATTATTCATTTCATTTTACTTTCTGACAAATATTTTGAATACGCAATTATTTTTAATACTTTTTAGTGCATTTTTAAAGACTGTATTTGTTTTGTTAAAATTTTTATTTATTTCATCTGGACATGCTTTTCATCCTGACGAAGCTGATATCCTTATAATAGAATAGCCTTAATCTGCACCCACCCTAACGCAATTATAGGATTACGCAAGCCATTCATCGCGGACGCGCCCCACCCGGTGTGGCTGAGGAATTTTATGACACCCCTAATCTCCTTTTGTGAGATGCAGCTCTGCCAATTTTTTTAACTACTCGCTCTGGTTTCTTTTGGAGACATACTACAAAAAACATTTTTTGTAGAAAGACAAACGAGGCCCAAAGAATCATTCAATAATTGTAACAACAAATTACCATAGTTTCATTACAAACAAATTAATGGTTTAGAAACGCATATAGAACACACATTAATTTCACAGTATTTCAACTCTACCACAGTTTCGGAAACCAGCCTCCAGCAAGAAGAAACAGCAAGAAATTCTTATAGTTGCCTTTTTGCTTTTAGGTAATGTTAGAAGTTTTACCACGCAAATTGAGATACAGACAGGGCCGTTTCTACAATACTTGAATATTATCTCAAGAATTTCTACTAGTTTTGTTATAAATAACGATCAGCAAATTTATTTCTGCTTAATTTGAGCCAGAAAATGTCAAAATAAGTAAATATTTTAAGCCTAAATTAACTATGGAGTATGTCGCTACGCAATCGAGTTTTGAATTAAATATGTTTCGTGAGACGCGTAAACATCTTCTTAAATATTTATACTCCGCCGCTTACAATATTCGGATTCGTCAAAAAAAGATAAAAGAATAAAACTTATGCAGAGTGTTACTGTATCCAATCAAACCGTCCTTTTAACGAATTCGCTCGAGCAAAATATTTTCCCCGCAAGATACTTAAAGGTAAATCAGACTTTTTTTGCTTCAATGCCTTAATATTGAGGATAAGTAGAATCTACACAATTTACCTTATTCAATTTCGTTCGATAAGTTATGGCGAATTCGGCGAATAAAATACGAACTATGCACGCCCAAAATAGAAGGACCATTATTTAAATTTATTTCAAATGCAAAATGCTAAGTTCAAAAGTATGATAATAAAGTAAAAAGTTTTTACGTTCCGAGTTGAATCCGAGCCAAGTCTTTCAATTTGTGCCGGTTAAAGAATCCTGGTTTCGTACGAATGGGATTAATCCGCGAGTCCAAAGCTAACGAGACAAAAGGCCGGCCAACTGAATATAACATTTGCTACGAGTGCATTTGGAGGCGTATCTTCGAGCAACACTCCGGGGAACGCATTGTTCGAGATGAGTTCTTTTAAACTTCCCTTTTTGTATTTATATCATGATGTTACACGAGTCATATTCATCCTAGCTATTATAAATGTAAATGTGAGTTCCATTACCGATAAATTGTGACTAATGTACAGATACAGTAAAGGGAATAGGTTTCCCAATACTTATTCCTCCCCTCTGCAGCAGTAGATCACAAAATATTTCTTATCAACATCACATTTCTCAAGAAGCTTTTCTGTGTTAATGTTGCAAAATCATTTTATTTCTGGATAACACCTTGGGGATTGAACGATCACCTCCAAACTATTCCAAACAAATTGTAACTTCATTAACCTTGCTATAATACTTTATTATTGTATTAGAGTTTTAAATAAAATAACAGGCTGAGTTTCTCTCGCCGGATCTTCTCTGATATATTCAATTCGGTACAATAGATCTTGATAATCAATGGGAAAGAGTTACATGCATGTATAAAATAAAGTTTTTGGACTTTGTCCTTCGTTTATTTAAAAAGGCCCTTATACTTATGACGAGCATCAACTAGGTATTTAGTTTTAGATTTGTTGCCAACATTCTAAAATTTCCCAACTTTTCAGTGTTGCTATGCCCGAACTTAATTTCAATGATGTAATATACTGATAGGTATTCAGAGTTCATGTTTGCGTATCATATGAACAGGTATTTTGATTGGCAATTAATGCATGCAAATGAAACTATGACCCGTCAATCGTGGCTGCATTCATAGCACTCGGTGCACCATCATTTGCATTGCTGACCTCACTGAGCAATATCATAACTGGCTGAAGCATCAATACATTTATAAGTATGTGCTAATTATTCATATATTCATGTCATAGACTTCTGGTTCGATGTCCATTACGATAATTTCGTTGATTCTACCTTGTCTGTCCACCATACATTATAATAATACGGTAGGTAGCTTAAATAGTGATAAAAAAAATTAAATTAAAAATTTCAGAAACCCCCGCCACAAAAAACATAAGCTACCTTTAAAAAGTAAAAAATAATAAAAGAAAATTAATCCTAAAGTACCTATATGCATAAGTATGTATTAATATTAAAAAAAAAAAATCGCGTTGGGGGACCGCACCTAATTAATTAGTGTTACATGCTTACCTATCTCATCTTTTATATAACACTTAATATTATTTTGTACAATAGCGCTCGGTCCCCCAACGCGAATTTTTTTTTTTTAATATTAATACATACTTATGCATATAGGTACTTTAGGATTAATTTTCTTTTATTATTTTTTACTTTTTAAAGGTAGCTTATGTTTTTTGTGGCGGGGGTTTCTGAAATTTTTAATTTAATTTTTTATTTTATACTTTTTAAAGGTAAGCATCCCTATAATATCTCTGGTTAAGTTGTAAATACGTTGGTTCTTGTTGATTTAAAACATATAAGTTAAGATTACATTTTAAGGTCAATCTTGTTCTTTTTTATTTTAGTTACTAATTAATTTTTTTTGTTTCTTAATTATTTTTTTTATCTAATAATTTTATTTAATTATTAATTAATGTTTTTTGTGATGTACAAGTCATAACATTTCATTAGATACCCCAATTGAGCATATTTGCAGAAATTCGGTTTTTCTTCCCCACTTTAACCCCCCATAACTTTTAAACGGCTAAACCGATTTTCATCAAACATGTCTAAGAACACTCGCCCGTAAAACACCTATAATACAAAAAAATTAAATTGAAATCGGTTCATTCGTTCGGGAGCTATGATGCCACAGACAGACAGACAGACACACAGACAGACAGACAGACAGACAGACAGACAGACAGACAGACACGCCAAACTTATAACACCCCTCTTATGCTTATAGTTTCGCTATAAGTCTAAATGGATGGATATGGATATGGATATCAAATGATATCAATATATCCATAAAGCGCCATTTTGTAGAGGCAGCCATCTTGGATTTTAAATTTTTCATACCTAATAGTATTTCACTAGTCAAGCCCTTTCATTTGATACCCATATTGATCAAGTTGTAATAAAAAAATGTAAAGCACCATTTTGTAGAAGCAGCCATCTTGTATTTTAAATTTGTCATATCTAATAGTATTCTACTAGTCAAGCCCTTTCATTTGATACCCATATTGATGGAGTTTAAAAAATATATCTAATCTGTCATTTTGCGGCGGCGGCCATCTTGGAACAATTTTCATCAAACTTACGTAAAAACACTCTCGACATTTTCTACTGTCAAACAAAAAAAACTAAATCAAAATCGGTCCATCCGTTCGGCGGCTAGAGTGGTACAGACAGACACACACACACACAGACACGTCAAACTTATAACACCCCGTCGTTTTTGCGTCGGGGGTTAAAAAATAGAAAATAATAGCTTGCTTTAAGAGGAAAAAGATTGTTTATTCCACAAAGCTCTATGTGGGTTGGTGAATACATACCATATGTGATTACATTGAGATTTTTATCCATCACGATGTTTTCCTTAAAAGCAGAGCGCGAGATGAATTATAAACAAATCAAACACAGGAAAATTCAGTAGTGATTTCCTGATTTTGAACCTACTATCTTTAGTTAAGATCACGTTTCTTTTTTCTTTTATATGCGGACGGGACAATAGAAAAATGGTGCTGTAAGAAATATTAACCATTCCTTACATTGCCAGTGCGCCACTAATCATTCAAACCAAGATGGTATTTACTTTGAGCCTGTAGTTACACCAGCTCACTCATCCTTTAAACCAGAACACAACAATACTGAAATTCCTACTGTTCTTTGCAGTAGAATATCTGACATATAAAAAACCTATCACCAAGTGAATATACCTTACCATCTCCTGGTCATCTCTGTTACTATTACATTATTATATAATACATTAAATAAAATATTCCAATGAGAGTTAATTCTAGATTTCTCTTAGTAAAACCTGAATTTCAAACTCAATGCCACGAAACCTTGACCCTGTCGGTAAGACTTACTTCAACTAAGGAGACAACAAAATAAACTAAAAAGCTGACTAGAATCACCGAGGATGATGCGACGAGTTGCTTAAACTCAGACCCGTTTTAAGAAGCAACTACTAAGTGAAAAGAAGTTGCTTTATAAAATTCAAATTGGACATTGAAAGTTAATAAGTCCATACTATTATAGCCTTTATCTGTAAGAGCATAAGAGCTAAAATGAGAAGAGTTTGCGTCCAATGTGGATACATATGGTGAGCGCCAAGTATATTTGCAAATGTCGCTAGCTCAGTTTCAAAGAAAACTGTTTACGATGTGAGCGAGGTCGCCGTCTTCTTCCAACTTAAAAGAATTTCAATATCTACCAAAACTTTTTTCGACAACGTATTTTCGTTATTAAATACAGCGATTTTTGATGCTTTTTTATGTTTAATAGATAGATGTCCAACGATGGAAAGTGGTCGGATGTGATTTTCACTGATGAAAGTAACCTTGAAAATGTGATATATAAGTAATATTTTACGTTAATTTTCACCAATCCGCATTGTTACAGCGTGGTGGAATATGTTCCAAACCCTCTCTTTAATGGCCCAGCAGTGGGAAATTTACAGGCTGTTACTTTACTTTTTTACGTTAATATGTAAATGTATCCAATTTCCACGCGAGCAAATCCGAAGGCAGCAGCTAGTATTTAATAAAGCTATGTGTTATTTATGCATTAACATATATACGAAATAACAATAATTACATTTCAATGATATTGTTTCTTTGAATAAATAGATGTGTGATAGTAATTACGAGGATAATATTCGCAAGAGACGCTATAATCGAGGTGGATAATTCGTATCGTAATAATTGCATTTCCCTATTAAATACGTAGTTATTCGTCATTTACACCTGTATACTTGTCTCAGATTGGTCGAAATTCAACTGAAGTCATTATTTAAAATTTCAGTAGAATGTTTCACGTTTGGAACATTTTTATTTGATCTTATTCTTTTATTAGGAACCTTCTCGTAAAGCTCAATGTATCTAATAATAATAAATAACAATTAGAAAATCGATTGAGAAACAAAACAAAGAATGGAACTGTTTTATCTTTTAGGAATAATAAAGATAAACTTATCTTAATTATAAGGAAATTAGTCAAATATGTATAATTGTGCAGCAAATTTTATTATATAAATAAAAATATTTGAGTTAAATAGGACTTGGGTTGGGACTAGGGTTTTCGGATAATGTTAACTTGTTATATCTAGTACGGAGCAGGGGAAAGATTATGATCTTGAGAAATGCGTTAGAAACATTAGAAAATATTGTTAAAATTGCAAGATAATTTCACGATCGGCATTATATTTTAAAGTATTTCGAATAGTTTTCGATTTGTTTATTACTGTTTGTCAAGTTTTTAATTTACAGAAACATAAACATATAGCTAGACCATGTGAATATGAACCAAATACTATGGTTTCAAGCCCAGGAGAACAATGAATTATCATATGATTAATTTGTGTTGATAATTATTTCAACCGACTTCCAAAAGGAGTTGGTTATCAATTCGTCTGTATTTTTTTTTTTTTATGTTTGTTACCTCATAACTTTTTACTGGGTGGACCAATTTTGATAATTTTTTTTTGTTTGAAAGGTAGTGCTTCCCGTGGGGTCCCATTTTTTTTATTTTTTTTTCCGATGATGGTATCCATGTGAAAACGACATAAGTCTTAAATTTGCATTATGTATATGCGCGACAAATAGGTGAATAACTGAAAATCACGTTAACCAATTTTGATAATTATTGTTATATTTGGAGTCGGTGTCAGCCAATAAAACCCTACAGTATATCTATCAAAAAACAATACGAGAATACTTTAACAAATATGTTTTTTACAAATTACCTTTTACACAATAATATACTGGATCAATCAAGGGGCTCGTATCGCTTCTTTCTTTTGATTGTTGGGGCAAGGGCACCGTGGCTGACACCGGCTCCAAATATACCAATAACTATAACTACATGATATAATCGTTAATCGACTTTTAAGTAGTCTAATATTTTTCATTTCATTTAACTTAGGAAGACTCTAAAAAATATGTTGAATACGTAATTATTTTTTTTACTTTTTCGTGCATATTCATTTGTTTTAAAATAGTGTTTTGTTTGAAGTCGGTTTTTCTTTTTGTTAAAATTTTATTTATATTGTTTGTTATGAAGGAAAACATCGTGCAAAAACTTGCATGATTCGTCTGAATCTTCTTTCGTTTTTTCCTAACCCGCATTGGAAGTTGTTACTTTTGCGATTGCGACTGAACCGCTAATAGCAATCTCTAACAGACCATCTTGCCTTCCGTTGAGATTAATTACAAATGTAACTTCTAAGTAGACATGATTTTTATATGTTTGCATACCTTGGAAATGAAACGATCGCCTCCTGGCTGTTTCTATTCATATACAATATTATGTATTTAACTAATTTGAAAAAAAAGTCCCGCTGAATTTCTTTCGGCGGTTCTTCTCAGGTTAGGGTGTTCCTTTTTCCGAACCGGCGGTAGTGTTTAATTTGACTATCAATAAGAAAGTGTAATGCTTCTACGTTGAATAAAGTAATTCGAGTTTGATATTAGTCCGTCGCTCGAGTGATGTAAGGTACATTCGAGTGTTTCAAGAGCGTCGGCATTTCATCGGATATTCAACTCGAAATGTTAGTCGTTGTTTTCACAGATGTAGCACAATACGAGTGGCTCTCACAGGCAGAGCAATCGACGATATCAAGAGCCATGAATAGTCACGAGTTTGAATGGAAACCGTGACATCGGGCTCGCCATCTGCTTCTCTCGTACTTTGTCAAATGTGACGCCATTATCCCAAAATATTAAGCGAGGCCTATTTATTCCTCGCAAGCGGTTTCAATGATTTCGACGGCACTTAGCGTACAGATTTGGGGATGAACGAATCAAATGGATTCGAGTTACAGGTTTTTTCGTTTTATTTAAATTCATTGACATGTGTGTGTATTTTTTCAACCGACTTCAAAAAGGAGGAGGTTGTCAATTCGCCTGTATTTTTTTTATTTTTTATATTTTTGTTACCTCATAACTTTTTACTGGATGAACCGATTTTCATATTTCCAGCAAAGAAAACACTGCAGTATATCTATCAAAAAACAATACGAGAATACTTTAAGAAATATGGGTTTTACAAATTACCTTTTATACGATAATAATACTGGCTCAATCAAGGGATTCGTATCGTTTCTTGCTTTTGATTGTTAAGGTGCGTGCTGACACCGGCTCTAAATATAGCAATAACTTTAACTACGTTATATAATCGTAAATCGACTTTTAAGTAGTCTAATATTTTTCATTTCATTTTACTTACGAGGACTGTAAAAAATATGCTGAATACGCAATTATTTTTATTACTTCTTAGTGCTTATTTATTTGTTTTAAAATAGTGTTTTGTTTGAAGTCGGTTTTTCTTTTTGTTTAAATTTTTATGTATTAAATTGTTATATTAATCTTGTTGTTTGTACATAAAAATAAATAAAATATTGCTAGAAAGAAAATAATCCTACATCATGTTTTAATATGCAAAAGTAACTTGTTTTTAAAATATATGGCACTGTGAAACCATTTCTTAGCAACATAATTATTATTTACAATTTTACTCTTACAGCAGAGCGCTCGTAGTTATCACACTAATCTCACAATTTATTGTACATCGTCGGCTTATTTATTTAAAACCTCTTTGCCAGAGACATACATAACAATTTACCGATTGACCCAACTAATATACCCAACAAATATTATTTATCAAATCTAAAATTACGTATTTTTATTCCAAAATTAAAATTAAAATGTTTATATTGGTATATTTATCCTCTACTTTTTCTAAACAATTATTTCGATTATAATGACACTTTGGTTTGGTGAGGTATTGTGTACTCGGGAGAATACACTCACACATTTTTTTTTAAGTATGATTTTTTTTAATTTACTTTCTATGTAGACCTTTCGTCATTTCTATGAAGCCTGGATAGGTAGTACTGCGAGTATATACTACTATTATAGGATGAACATACTGTTAGAAAAGCCTTGAGCATGGATTTGGGCGGATATAGAGGCAGAGGACGACCAAGAAAACGATGGATGGATTGTGTGAAAGAGGATATGGTTAGAAAGAATGTCACTTGTGAGATGACGTCTGACAGAGAAGTTATGGAAGGAGAAAAACGCTGTATACGATCAAATGTCACAAAGAATAAGGGCATATGTAAAGTGATACGAGATTGACAGGGTTGTAAATACAGGTAATAAAAATTGAGTACATTGAAAAACGAACGCCAAAATAAAAACAAAATCGAACTTAAAACCGGATTTATTTAAATAATTTATATAATACTATAAAAATAAACTTTATGCCTATAAATTACTTAACTTGCATTTTTGCTTATATATATGCTACGGCATTGTGTCGCCATACAACGAATAGAGTTCAGGTTAACAATAATAGCAGGTACCTACTTCTTTTAACCGTCATAAAACAACGTCTAAAGCCGTCAATGAAACGTTATATAATGGAGGTAATGTGGTGATTTCCTAAACAGAGTTTTTCAATTATGTATCGACAGGCTTTGAGGGGCGACTCGATGCCGTGACGTCAAATGGCGTGACGCTCTCTTATGCCAGTCACTCTCCAACGCTGCTCTTTACTTCCTTGTTTCCCTTATTATAATAAGGGATATATATATAATTATATAAGAATAATAAGAAAAACATTTTTCTTTCATTAACAAAACTGTTTTTTTTTTCTTGAAACTAATTATTGCATTGATTTTTTGTAAACAATATGCAAATTTTTTACACATGATACTTGCATATATTTGTGATATTTATTGATTTTAATAGTATTTGCGAAAAAAAGCTTGTTGAATTTTCTTCGCCCGTTGGTCTAAATATAGATCTGTTCAATCACAAAGGCAACCCTCCATATTAAATTATTGGCGTGCATTAAAAGATATAATTTAATTTTCATCTTTTTCCGGTCTTCATTCGGTTAATAGTCATCTCACGCACACTTAGACATCCTGTACGTAGCATCACTAACACACTGTTATTTTTAAATAGTTTTTGTATTTATGACTTTCTAATACATTATTAAAGAGGTGTTATTAAAAAAAGACTTATCCGACTTATAAATACTCCGCTTATCCAAAGCATTAAAGCGTCAAGGTATAAAGTAAAAGTTAATATCAACATCAATCGGCAATACCTGAAATTAACGCGATCTGAATATTTTAGCGGCGGTTACGTCTCTTCGGGTCAGTGGTTAGGAAATTAATAATGTACACTTTGAGATAACTATCAGTAACAATAAGCTATTACTTAAAATTAAACGGCTCGAAAACAACTGCTTTTGAAATGTATTGTCATAGCTATATTTTAAAATGAATTTGAATTTGGAATTCTGAATAGAACGTACTTTAAAAGTTGCAAGTATTAAAAACGGCAATTTCACAGATAAGGATCTGTATACGGGGAAACGAGTAAATTAATACAAATGAAATTGATGAAACTCGATCTGAAATTCACGGTAATAAAGAACGTAGAATTAATATAAAATACATTCGCATTTCATATTTAATAAAGCTATATAATTCAGTTCTCCAATTAATGTTTGCTATTCGTTACAATCGTAGTTTTGATTTCTCCGTAGCTCTCTTTGCAGGTTTAATTGCACTAAGGTATGTTTGCCTATCCTCTGCTAGGATTGCAGGCAAATGGAAACGAACGTTTGCAAAAACCTCTCGACGTTAAAAGCTCTTTACTTTTTAAATTCTATTGAAAATGTAAACCTCTTTCGATTAAGAAACCACGATACATTTGCTAATAATTAAAATATCCTTGTAGTACTTGTTAAATTCAATACGAAAGAATCTGAAGCCGTAATATTTATTTTCTGCTTTATAAAGGCTCTTTAGAAGTGGAATTTTAATAAGATTCTATTTTTACGGAAACTTGAGTTACATTATTTACAAATAATTAATATGATTCTGAAAAACTCAATCTTGGAAATGCATAATTTAATATTCGCATTAACATACATATGTATATACAACAACAACAGCCTGTAAATTTCCCACTGCTGGGCTAAAACATCCACTCCCTTTGAGGATAAGGTTTTGAACATATTCCACTACGTTGTTCCGATGCGGGTTGGTGAAATGCACATGTAGCAGAACTTCAATGAAATTAGACACATGCAGGTTTCCTCACGATGTCTTTATACACATGAAGCACATGAATATTCTTGAGGTGCTATACGTATATACAACGTCAAAACAATTGACTAGCTGATTTTATCTCATTGCATACAATACCTGTTCGTGTAAAATTTGATCGATCACTGAAACTTATGATTATCTTGACTTTCTGTCATTTTACGTAATTAATGCGTATCGTCCCTTACTTTGAATATAGTTTTGTTTGTATAGTAACATGGTAATTTCCAAAACTAGTGGCTAAATCGTAAATCATTGTGTGTAATACAATCACGTGTGTACATCTAATCTCGTTTTTATTGGTGCATGAAATAATCAATAAAGCGCGTGCACATGTTAAAAAAAAACTAAGATAAAATCATCATTTGTGTGAGAAAACCAATTTCACTGCGTTATCCGTTAGTGCCTTAGTGCATTCCTATAAAGGACACAAAAACAATACAGTATATATCAGAGAGACATCAAATCTATTGTCACTATTATTGTACATCGTATGGGCATACAGCGCGGAAAGAATACGAAGAAAGTTTAGTCAATATTTATTAACACTTTATCAACCGGCTTCAAAAAGAAGGAGTTTATTAATTTGTCTGTATTTTTGTTATTTTGTTTGTTTTTTTTTTTATGACACGGGCTCCAAATATAACAATAACTATAACTACGTTATATAATCGTAAATCGACTTTTAAGTAATGAAATATATTTCATTTCATTTTACTCTAAAAATATGTTGAATACGCATCTATTTTTATTACTTTTTAGTGCATATTTGCGTGTATTAAAATAGTGTTTTGTTTGAAGTCGGTTTTTCTTTTTGGTAATTTATTTATTTATTATAATATAAATTAAAATCAGAATGATAGCACTCAAAGTACTTCAGTACAGTTCCGTGACCTCACTCGGCTAATGCGTTGCAGTCAGTGTTCTGTCCAGACCCAAGCGATGCCTTCACGACTCTGTGACGAAAACGCGTATAGCACCGAACTACATCGAAGACTAGTTCACAACCGCAGACGAACTTTTCGTTCCACTGAGAGTCTGCACGCTTGACCGGATGTGACATATGAGATGATTTTTATTTATGTTATTCTGATTTAGTAAGGTAACACTGTTGCCTCGTGGTTGGCAGATTAAGAAAGCGGAATTAGCTCGGCTGACCAATTGGATGACGGTACACATTGTGAGGTGACAGGAGAAAAAAAGAAGAAAAAGCAGAAGAGAGCGGTTGGTGGTCAGAATCCGGGTTTAACAGGGTTATCTTAAAAATTAAGGGTGATTAATTGTACAACTTGGAATTGTGCTAAATAAACCTATTATGTTAAATAAATGTATTTAATGTAATCGAACTGAGTTCGGATTTATAAAACATATATATAATCTGATATGTGTAACATTTTGGTTAAAGTTCTTAAAGTATTCATACATTTCCAACTTAATCGCTTATATGACAATATAATTTAAGAGAAATATGTAAAAAAAACGAAAGCGCCAGATTTTGGCAATCTTCCTGCAAACTTAGCGCCGCACAAAGGAGTTTTGTTTAGGAATTTGCGTCATCACGACTTCCTTTCAAGTAACTTAGGGTGTTTCAGACGGGAGGCGTTTTGAACTTTAAATATTTTTTTTATTAAATAAAAGCATAGAAGCTGTGATACCCAACTATCAATTCGTTTATTAGGTAATTGGATGTGTTAGGAAATTTAGATAAAATTATTATAGCAACCCTCATACGTGAGATATAGGTTAAGTTTATATTAAATACAGAAAATTACAAATGGTTAACTAAAAATCATGATTTGTGTTAGTTACGTATTGCTCATTGTTTGTTTAAAGTTTAGTACGTATTGTTGTGAATTCATTTTGCAATACATTTCCTAGCAGGTAACCAGGTATTCTTCCAATGTGGAGTCGTGGGAAATTCTAATAATCACGAAAACGGAAGTTAGTCAACTAATTGGCAAAGCGTCTCTTCTGGAATACATTTACTCAGTTTGTAGTTATTCTATCAACTAGTTTCTAACCTCTAACATATTTTCCTAATCATATTCGTTTTCCCCATCAAAAACGAGATGAAATATTTTTATAATAGTAGACCTGAGAATATAGGAGTTGTTTTAACTCCTAGTTTTTTCAGTTAGAATCCACATATCTATGATCCCCAATAATTTAATGTATTAATAATATTAATTATCTTCGATGATGAGTATAATAAACACGACTCAATCATTAACTCCTCGTCTATTTTATCGCCAAAAAGTGCATCATATAATACTTTATTGTATTCATGCTTGAAAGGTAGGCTCGAAAGTTAATTGATGGAGTTTTAAATGGTTAACATTTATTATAGCCCGATTGTCCACCAACCATTAGAACGTCAAACATTGGACCAATTTATGACCGAGTGACGGAAATAAAATATATTAAGTTTGTTTTAGTTTGTAACATAGGGGTCGAGCTAATAAAAAGTTATTTGTTTTTTCAGACAAGCAACTCTCAGTAGCAGCTCGGAGTTTGGAAGTCGATAGTATTTACTCTCCAATATCCTACACCCGAACTTTTTGCCGTCACGTTCGATTGCCCCATCGGATGCGAGTTTGGGAATAGATAATGGGCCAATGTTTGCGCAAAACTTTGATGGTCTGTAAGTGTAGTCTCAATATTTTGTCCACCTTGGTCATACGGTGGCCAAAATCGGTTAAGGAAATTAAAAATGCTTATCATTTACCCTTTTTGTTTCTCTGTATCATTATAAAGTTAAAATAAAAAACATTTTAACCATCAGTCATTAATAAACCTATATTAATATTATTAATGTGAAAGTAACTCTGTCTGTCTGTTTGTCTGTCGCTCTTTCACGATCAAACCACAGAACCGAATTTGATGAAATTTGGTTTGAAGCAAACCTTAAACTCCAAAAAAGAACATAGGCTACTACAACACCATGAAACGCGAGCGAAGCCGCGGGCCACAACTACTTTTAATATATTATAGTAAAGTAATAAAGTAAAGTAACAGCCTGTACAATCCCCACTACTGAGATAAGGCCTCCTCTTCCATTAAGGAGAGGGTTTGAAACATATTCCACCACGCTGTTCCAATGCGGGTCGGTGGAATGCACATGTGGTGTGGAATTTATATGAAATTAGACACATGCCGGTTACCTAACGATGTTTCCCTTCACTGCCAAGCACGAGATGAATTATAAACATAAATTAAGCACATATATGGTGGTGCTTGCCTGGATTTGAACCCGCAATCATCGGTTAAGATGCACGCGTTCTAACCACTGGGCCATCTCAGCTCATATATTATAGATTAGCACCTTTTATACATAAATAATTATAATTGAATCGTCCTCGTACTGTGTGAGGCGACCTGTCTTAACTTAATTCGAGAACGTCGTGACTCGTCACAATCTCAATATTAAAACATTCCTCGGGCGTAAATTAATTTCATTTTTAAAAGCCTTTAGGTGACGTCCGCGGCCGGTCATCGCGCAGATTGCCTCTGGGACAGAAATTGCTTTAATAAGGACCTTGTTTCGGCTTAAATTAATTTTTGTTGAAGAATTTTTAATGGATATTTCAGTCCATCGACGATAAAACGAACGCGTTTTTTAAAATTTGTAAAAAACGCTTTTAAGTTTCACAACTGATGAAGTATTGCATTCCATTTTTATAATTATAGTGTCAAGTAGGCTTTTAGAAGCACTTACGAATCACCTTTTACAAACTTTATTAAGTGAACCAGCGATTTGGACTTTAGATTCTAACGAGAAGAAACGACAAGAAACTGAGTAGTTACTGTATTCAACATTTAAAATACAAAGTCATGTTAGCCAGATGGAATTATGTGTGTTTATCCATCCTGCCTGAAAGTCAACAAGTATTAGCTCCACATTTTTCTATCTTTATAATCCTGTATTGAATAACATGATTTTTCATTATGTATTTTTTACATATGATTATAATTTTTAAGTCGAAAAACTTTTAAGCGGAATTTTATTATAGAAATAGATTCGTTGCCTCAAGGAGGATTTATTGATTTTGTGGAGTCGGAAACTTGCCGTTATAAGCTTATCGTTATGTATAGCAGACATACAAATTATGAAACATAAACAGCAGTCAAAATAATGGCGATTTACCTGTAACTGTCTTTGGATATGAGTGACCGAAGATAATAATTGAAGTTAAGGCACTCAAAACTCCTGTCTCGTGGCACAAGTCAATATAAATGTAAATATTCGACAATATCACATACATTACTCTGACCCTAATTTAAGTAGCTAAAGCACTTGTATTATTGAAAATAAGAAGTACCGACGGTACCACAAGCACCCAAACCCGAGACAACATAGAAAACTAAAGAACTCTTCTACATCGACTCGGCTGGGATACGAACCCGGGACCTCGGAGCGGCGTACCCTTGAAACCGGCGTTTACACTACTCGACCACAGAGGTCCACAAGGACTATAAGTCCGTTTGTGCATTGACGGTGGAGGAGATGGCCCTTTTATAATAAAAGTAACGATAACATTATTGTGTAAAATTTAAAATTTATTGTATAACAGTATGAATGTTCGGTTCAAAATTACTAAGAACTAAAAACACGTATAAAACAGAAAAGTTCTTAAAATATGTAACATATATTACGCAAAGTATCATAAAGATAAGTTAGACAGTTTGTCCTAATGTCAGCAGTTTACGCAACACGGCCAGAAATAACTTCTGTTGAACGAGATGGACCAACTTTAATTCGTACATCACTCCCCGTAATCCCGTCTAATATGTTACGAGGAGAGAAGTTTCATTAAGTTCAAAATATATATTTTTTTCTTAATCTTCACTTAACCGGCCCAGTGTGTGGACTAAAGATAGCTGCGGAATAGATAATCTCCATCTTCTCAATATAAGCACTGAGATTAAAGCTATAAACGTAAATATATTTTTTGTTAATCTATACTTATAATTAATTGGAGTGTCTATTTGTAGTATTCATATAACCGCTTTTTACTAAATACATATATTTGTAAACACGATACATTTAACTTTTCAACCGACTTCAAAAAGGAGGAGGTTATCAATTCGTCTGTATTTTTTTTTTTTTTTTTTTTTTTTATGTTTGTTACCTCATAACTTTTTACTGGGTGGACCAATTTTGATAATTTTTTTTTGTTTGAAAGGTAATGCTTCCCGTGGGGTCCCATTTTTTTTAAATTTTTTTTCCGATGATGGTATCCGTATGAAAACGACATAAGTCTTAAATTTGCATTATGTATATGCGCGACAAATAGGTGAATAACTCAAAATCACGTTAACCAATTTCGATGATTCTTTTTTTATTATAAAGGATATACTTTAAGGGTAGTTTGGTGAAAGTTTGGTAAGGTTCTGAGCACAGGATCTATGACAAATTAAGGGAACGGGAGGGAACGGAACAATTCTGAGGAGCACGTTAGCAATACTCGGTCGAATCTTTTATTTATGGGTTACTTGGATATTTGAATCACCTTCCGGAACGTGGTTATGTTCATGTAATTGTCATAATCGAATATTATAATCAACTAGCGACCCGCCCCGACTTCTCACGGGTGCAATACTGATACTAAATGTACTAAAGAATTTGTTTATTTACGACATCACATTGCAAACTTCTAAAATTGTCAGTGTTTCTTTACTATATTGTTCATTTATTATATACACAAACCTTCCCCTTGAATTACACTATCTATTAAAAAAAAACGCATCAAAATCCGTTGCGTAGTTTTAAAGATATAGGGACAGAGAAAGCGACTTTGTTTTATACTATGTATTGACGGAACTCCTAAACGGCTTACAGTTAGGGTGCGATTTGGGGCAGAATTTCTTTCTGTCTTTCATTAAATTTTGTGTATATGATGTGATGTCATATGATGTACGACATAGCATACGAATAGCTCTTTTGCAAAGTTATTTTACTGAGGTCGATTACAGCTCATTGAAGGGTGGTACCTTGTAGTTTATGCCGCATGACGTATTCAAGCCGCATTTTCGAAAGTCTATTTTTGCTTTATTCGAAAGTTTCTTTTGAAATTGTTCCTGAAGTAGTTTCTAATTCATATAAACGGCACGCTTAATATATATATCCATATTAAGAAAAAAATGTTAGTCTACATCAGCCTCACTTAAAATCAAAAAATAAATAAAATTTTAACGAAAAGAAAAACCGACTTCAAACAAAATAGTATTTTAAAACAAATTAAAATGCACTAAAAAGTAATAAAAATAATTGCATATTTAAGATATTTTTGAGAGTCCTCCTAGGTAAAATGAAATGAAAAATATTAGACTACTTATAAAATTTTAACAAAAAGAAAAACCGACTTCAAACAAAACACTTTTTTAAAACAAATGAATATGCACGAACAAGTAATACAAATAATTGCGTATTCAACATATTTTTTAGAGTCTTCCTAAGTTAAATGAAATGAAAAATATTAGACTACTTAAAAGTCGATTAACGATTATATCATGTAGTTACAGTTATTGGTATATTTGGAGCCGGTGTCAGCCACGGTGCCCTTGCCCCAACAATCAAAAGAAAAAAGCGATACGAGCCCCTTGATTGATCCAGTATATTATTGTGTAAAAGGTAATTTGTAAAAAACATATTTGTTAAAGTATTCTCGTATTGTTTTTTCATAGATATACTGTAGGGTTTTATTGGCTGACACCGACTCCAAATATAACAATAATTATAACTACATGATATAATCGTTAATCGACTTTTAAGTAGTCTAATATTTTTCATTTCATTTAACTTAGGAAGACTCTAAAAAATATGTTGAATACGCAATTATTTGTATTACTTGTTCGTGCATATTCATTTGTTTTAAAAAAGTGTTTTGTTTGAAGTCGGTTTTTCTTTTTGTTAAAATTTTATTTATTTTTTGATTTTAAGTGAAGCTGATGTTGACTAACTAATTTTTTTTAATATGGATAGATTAAGCGTTCCGTTTATATGAGTCAGAAACTACTTCGAGGACAATTTCAAAGGAAACTTGCGAATAAAGCAAAAATAGACTTTCGAAAATGCGGATTTAATACGTCACGCGGCGTAAACTACAAGGATCCATCGAAAGAGCTGTAATCGAACTCAGCAAAAAAACTTTGAAAAAGACCAACTATATTTCGTACATCATATGACATCACATCACATACACAAAATTTGATTAAAGATAGTAAGAAATTCTGCCCCATATCGCACCCTAACTGCGAGCCGTATAGGAGCTCCATCACTACATAGTATAAAACAAAGTCGCTTTCTCTGTCCCTATATCTTTAAATCTACGCAACGGATTTTGATGCGGTTTTTTTAAAAGATAGTGTGATTCAAGGGGAACCTTTGTGTATATAATACATGAACAATATAGTAAAGAAACACTGATAATTTTAGAAGTTTGCGATGTGATGTCGTAAATAAACAAATTCTGTAGTATATTTAGTATCAGTATTGCACCCGTGCGAAGCCGGGGTGGGTAGCTAGTTGATTATAATATTCGACTATGATAATTACATAAACATAACCACATTACGGAAGGTGACTCAAATATCCAAATAACCTATAAATAAAAGATTCGACCGAGTATCGCTAACGTGCTCCTCAGAATTGTTCCGTTCCCTTCCGTTCCGTTACTTTGTCATGGATCCTGTGCTCAAAACCTTACCAAACTTTCACCAAATTACCCTTGAAGTATATATTTTATAATAAAAAAAGAATTATCAATATTGGTTAACGTGATTTTCAGTTATTCACCTATTTGTCGCGCATATCCATAATGCAAATTTAAGACTTATGTCGTTTTCACATGGATACCATCATCGGAAAAAAAAAATGAAAAAATGGGACCCCACGGGAAGCACTACCTTTCAAACAAAAAAAAAATTATCAAAATCGGTCCACCCAGTAGAAAGTTATGAGGTAACAAACATAAAAAAAAAAAAAAAAAATACAGACGAATTGATAACCTCCTCCTTTTGGAAGTTGGTTGAAAAGTCGATTTACGATTATATAATGTAGTTATAATTATTGCTATACTTGGAGTCGGTGTCAGCCAACCCTATACTATACCTATCAAAAAACAATACGAGAATACTTTAAGAAATGTTTCTTACAAATTACCTTTTATACGATATTATACTGGGTCAATCAAGAGGCTCGTATCGCTTCTTTCTTTTGATTGTTTAAGCGTGTGCCTGTGGCTGACACCGGCTCCAAATATAACAATAACTATAACTACGTTATATAATCGTAAATCGACTTTTAAGTAGTCTAATATTTTTCATTTCATTTTACCTAGGAGGACTCTCAAAAATATCTTAAATATGCAATTATTTTTATTACTTTTTAGTGCATTTTAATTTGTTTTAAAATACTGTTTTGTTTGAAGTCGGTTTTTCTTTTTGTTAAAATTTTATTTATGTTTTTTAATTTTTGTCTCTCTGTTTGTCTGTTTGTTCCAGCTAACCTCTGGAACGGTTGGATCGACTTTGATGAGGTTTTTACTGGCAAGTGGCTGATGTAATAAGGTTTATTTTAACCTACTTTTATTTTAGAATTAATAAAATAATAATAAAGTTACGTTGAAATGTCCAAATACATACCGCGCGCAGCCCTCGCGAATGCCACGACTCCGCCGTCACGTTAGGTGCCTCTTACCAACGACTTAACATCACAAAAACTGTCTAGTAAAGAATTAATAAGTTAAAGTAAAATCTGGGAACTGAACAATGCCTTTAGATTAAAATATGCACGAAGTCGAGGGCGCATATGCTAGATCATATTATAAGTGATGAACAAATGTAACATCGGTGCTTGCCTGGGTTTGAACCCACAATCAGCGGTTAAGATGCACACGTTCTAACCACTGGGCCATCTCAGCTCAAAGAGTCGAGATGGCCCAGGCAAGCACCGCTGGTTCGTGTGCTTAATTTGTCTTTATAATTCATCTCGTGCTCAGCGGTGAAGGAAAACATCGTGAGGAAACCTGCATGTGACAAATATCATAGAAATTCTGTCATATGTGTATTCCACCAACCCGCATTGGAACAGCGTGGTGGAATATGTTCCAAACCTTCTCCTCTAAGGGAGAGGAGGCCTTTAGCTCAACAGTGGGAATTTACAGGCTGTTGTTGTTATTGTAGTTGTTAAACAAATGTATCCTGTGTCAATTGTCCTTTACCTAAAATAGTCAGATGCACATGATTCTGCAAGAAATATAAGTCTCCTTGCCTTTGTCTCTTTGTCCTAAAACAAAAATGATTCATAAACATGCATGGAAGAGATGAAAAATTGCAGCAAGTGTGCATGAACTGGTATCGGTTGGGTATAGTATAGTGTGCTCTCAACATTCTTTTGCAAAGAAGGGTTAATCGTTGTCTATCAGTGACAGTGATATTTACAGCCCACCACTCCACTGAAACAAAAATGTACATACAGAATTAATATTTGGCGGTAGAATTACTTATGAAAGTGTAACTAATAGAAACACGGTATCACTAAGCAATCGGGTTCGTCCCGAAGAAATGTGATTTACTGTTAAAATCTTTAATATTTTCTGAAAGATCCAGATATCGTGAATGACAAAATGGGAGAGCTCTGATTGCAACCCATTCCGAGCGTAATCTATAATCAAACAACGCTCTTGAGTCGGTTCACTTTTTGACCTTTAATTCTTTTGATCGGACTTTTGGTAGCAAATAATTTCATTCGTGCATAACGAATACGACGCCGAAATATTATCGTCCGCTTCAATTTGGCTGTCACAATAAATTTTGAGTTTTCATTGTATTGTCAATACGTATTATGTAAATTTAAAACCCTTAAGATTGCTGGGAAAAGCGATTTGAAGTGTCAGAGAAATTGAATCTATTAAACTGCTTAAAATTATGTGTAAAGTCGCATTAAAAGTTTCTGAATTACAATTAGATATTTGTTGTTTCTTGCCTGTGATACATCACCACCAAAAATTTATTATCATCATACTATCAGGTACCGTAACCATTTTGTATACCCGAGTGCTATTTTGTAATTCTAAAAACGCGTATGCTGAATTTTATATTGATCGGTTAAGTAGAAGATATTTTTGCATTTACAATATTTTTCCCGCCTAAGGCATCAACACCTTTTAGAATAACATTAAAAAGTGCGTGTGCTCGCCTGTCATTATGGCTTGGGTTTACTTTTAGATCGAAGATTGGGTGCTCAGATCATACAATTTATATCAGTAAGCATGTTGTGTTAGTAAGGATATATATATATTTTGTTTATTAGTCATTCTACAGCTTTACGGCTTCAATATTTCTCTTAAAGCGCCTCTAGGTTTAAGTGCGATTACATTTCAACAAAAACCTATTTCTTTCGAGACAGAGATGATGCGTTCTCTCTATTTTCTTCTTATGTTTCGCGATAACTTAACTGAACGTACTTATTCATATTCAGAAGAATAAAAACAATTAAAATAAAAACTCAATCTTTTGTTGTAAGTCCGTCCACCTCCCTACCTGCAGGCGATTGTCATTACCCACTTGCGTGACAAGTACATTTCGTGTATAGAGCAAGGTCCAACTCGCAGGCCAGAGGTGATATGGTTCCACAAACTATCTAAGAGCTATTTTTGACTTAGCCTATAATAAATTATATCATTAAGTTATACAAGATTATATTAAAGATAAAAAGCGTAGAAATTACTGATTCTGAAGAAGAAATCATAATGAATACTTCTCATTTTTTAGTTCTTATACCAATACTTGTAGGAGGAAACTAATCAGACAAACCATTCGTCAAATCATTAAATAATTATACAAGTTACGGACGAGTATCTAACTGAAGCAATATATTAATTATATTCTATTCACTGCCAATGCTTTTTATGATTACATAATCTGTTTCATATATTTCGAGTAGTACGAGATCACTTATTAATACCGCCATAAGAAACCAGCATCCGACAATTTCTCCTTCCTGATTTTGACTGATGACGTCTCTCACGTTTTTGTCTGCAAAAATTAAGTTTTTCTAAGATGGGATACGAGATGTTATATCCCAATAATAATGTTTTTGTTTATTCTTGCTTATTATTTCTAGGTTATTATTCGAGAAATTGTATCGAGGTCATTTGCAGTAATTGAGATTACGTCATATCCTGGAAATATCTAAATACTGAAAGTACAAAACAAATGTTTTATTAGACTGATGCAAATAAAACACAATTACGAATAAGTAAATATTTAAATAACTCTTAACACAAAAGTACATTTTTTGTGAAACAAGTAACACTCCGGTAAATAATAAATAATTTCATTTATCACACACGCGAAGCGAAATGTTCCGCAGTCAAAATATACCCCATATTTTTATTGTATGAAATGTATTTCATATTTTCCTTTTCAAGAGACGGTATAATGATGTATGTACTTGTAGAGTATATGTAACTCTAAATTGTGTTTTGAAAAGACATCCACGAGTTCAAAGGTACACCGTTTCATATCATTATAATAAATCACCTTCATAAAGCATTAAGATCTTTCTTATTCAATTACAGCTATTATTTACAAAATAGGACTGACCTAAATCCGTCATCAGTCTACGTGGAGATATTTGAAGTTTTCATTCGAATGCGCCTTTGATTTTGCTTACTGTATAAAATATTGTGATCAGGGTCTATAATTCAAATCATTATGAATTCTGTCAAATTATTGATCGTTGCATATTGAATTACGCCCCACCAAAATGTTTGCAGTCACTGGTGGAAGCACAAGGAAAGCAGTATATAATATTGTCAAATAAGAATAAATAATAATTATATTATCATGCTAACAGTTAACATATTAAAAATAAAGTTTACTACTGTACAAAATAATCATAGCAAAATCGATAAATTATTTATTTATTCAAATTAATTTAACTGTAAATTAATTAATTTGAATAAATAATATTGTTATTGCTATTTAATTAATATAAAGCTTATGCTGTTTTGATTTAGTAAACGATGTACAAAAAACTTATTTTTTTTTTATTTATTTATTTCACACACAAGTTTTGTTTACACTATTTAATGTCAGCCCTGGATTCCAAACTAGCTTTCGCTCTCCTTGGAAACTAACCTAACCTTCCCAGATGTTAGGTTACAAATTTATTTCTTATTATAAAAGTTAATGAAAAAGAAAAAAAAAGTAAAAACAATTATAAAAATCAAAAACACAAAAAAAAATATTTACCAATGTAAGCAGTGAATTAAAATAATACTTACTGTTATGTGGGCACGCGTGTGTGTGAGTGTGTGTCTGTATAGGTGTATTTATGTACGCTGTTGCGTGCTATGAGTGTATATTTAGTAATATGAGTATATATGCAAACATTATGTATGATTCATTTCAGCTCTCTAAATTACAATAGGCTTAAATCAACGTTTATTTATAAAGTATTTAAATGTATAATGATCTATATACTTTATCCATTGATATCAATCGACCTTACCTAATTCTAAGCTACGTCCAATTGGGCGTCGAATTTATTTCAGTATAACACAAAACTATCGACATAGAAGTTTTGGACTACAATTGGATTTAGGACTTGAACAATTTAACAAAAGACGTTTGCCGGCGAACAACGGGACAAGAGTAAGGATTTTTCACATCCCTTGTCAAGGTCTTCGGGGAAACATTGTCCAAATGTCCAACATATTGTTCAAAGTTTTGGGTCAATCTATGAGATATTCTAGTTGGAAACTTAGTTTTCTTGTATTTATAATATAAATCTAAGCGATGATCATTGAATAACTATTTGAGCTATCAGTTGCAACTCGTGGATTGGCTTTTTGTCCAGTCAATAAAGCCCGGGAAGTATGAATTCGTATCATTATGATTTTTTGAAATTGCACTAACCACAAAAGGTTAAAATTTCAATACAATACAAGTTATAATTATTTTTCAATCATCTAACTTTTTTTTACAAAGTTATCGGAAAAACGCTTTTCACCCTCTCAACCCTCTAGCGTTCACCCCAAAAGATTGAAAATTTTGATTGAAGATGTAGCATCGGCAAAATCAATAAAATCGATTACTGCCAATTTATACCACCAATAGAAATAGCTCCCTATCGCGCTATTCGACGCTATTCGTCGCTATAGATTTACGCGTCAGTTCAACCCGAGGAAACAAGTGCATGAAAATCGATGTGTCAATTTGACGAATATATTAGGTCATATGATATTACAAGTTATTACGTTTGTGTAAAGATCATATTCACACAAGAAATAAATATTGATAATTTTGGATAGCGTACTTAATTCGGATGTGATCGGTTGTATTGTACTATACTTTGATGTATAAAGTCAGGTCACATAACATCGATTCTGTATTCATAATAATCTGTGCTGTAAGAA
The DNA here is from genome assembly GCF_905220365.1 of Vanessa cardui. Lineage (NCBI taxonomy): Eukaryota > Metazoa > Arthropoda > Insecta > Lepidoptera > Nymphalidae > Vanessa > Vanessa cardui. The sequence goes on from NC_061132.1 coordinate 220,217, forward strand.
ACTTAATATTATAACCTTATAACAAAGTATATAATATTCAAAATAAAGAATAATTACACAGTACAGAAGTCGCCGGACTATAACCAGTCACAGAATAAAAAGTTAATTAAAAATCTCGACTACTTTAAAGTGAACTCAAAGTTGGAAACAGGCCAGACTCTCTAATCTTTAGCTGACATTGGTTAAATGCAGATGAACATCTATATTACTGGTTTTTGAATACTCTCTGAAGGCAAAGAGTATTTAAATCAACACGATTATATCACATTATACCTAACTGTCATACTGTTGGAATAATCTCTCTGGACCAAGTATCCTTCTTGAGGAGAAAGTTTGGAGGTTACTCCAGTATGGTATTATGTACACCACGGATTTTCACGCATATCCAAGATTTGCATCCGATAAATAATGCCTTATTCCCGAATTTAACTTCACCGCCAAGCACGAGTTAAATTTTAATACCACAATATAAATCAAGCATAATAGTATAAGAAGAATGAGGGCTTGAATCAACAATTTTCCATAAAGGTTTTACTTATGGGCCATCTCGGCTTCAAAAGCGTTCAGAAACATGAATGGAGATACAATTGTCGGCTACAGTTGAATATAATATCATTTTTAAAATGCTTTTTAAATTTTTTTGTGTCATGATATTTTTAATATGAAATTTTCATTCGTTCTTTATGTATTATAGAATTGAAAAGTATTTTAAAATTAAGCTGAATAAATTAATATTATTTAGTTAAAATGGAAGGAACTGGGAAAAACAAAGAAATATTACTCTTTAGGAAATTTTATCTCCTTCAGAGTTAGAGCTCAGATGGCCCAGTGGTAAGAACTCGTTCATCTTAACCGATGACTTAGGGTTCAAACCCAGGCAAGCACCACTATTTATATGTGCTTAATTGTGCTTATAATTCATCTCGTGCTCGGCGGACCAGCGTGGTGGAAAATGTTCCAAACCCTCTCCTCAATGGGAGAGGAGGCCTTAGCCCAGCAGTGGGAAATTTACAGGCTGTTACTTTACTTCTTTACGTTCAGAGTTAGAAGAAATAGTAGCATTTTCCACAAAAAACACGTATAAAATCAAGCAGTTTGATACACGGATTGTCTACATTTAATCTTTCTCTTAATACTTTTACGTCCAAATTGTCCCAAAAGAGTAAATCTAAAATTTCGTGTTGGTAATTTGAAAAAATCGTGAATTTTCAAAAACTTTTTATTTGACCAAAGCTACAATTCAAATTGTTCTTTTGACTATATCTGGTAAAAAAATTACCTAGACCTATTATTGTCGCAAAAGAACTGCTCCGTTTACAAAAACTATAAATACGTTTATAAGGTATATGCAGATTATATTATGTAATTATTAAGAAAACTTACCGAAAACATTCCAATTAATAGTTGTAACACTTTATTGCAAAATTTCATGACGTAACTTTTAATATTATTCTTGGACAACTAATTGAGGAGTCGGTAGTTGCGAAGGATAAAGTTGAAAACCTTCTTGTAAGTTGTAGCTAATTAAAGGTAATTTGTGTCACGGAGAGACGACATCATTTAGAGTTCATAGATTTTATTAATTTCCATTAAGAAAGATATAAATAAAGTAACCGCCTGTAAATGTTCCACTGCTGGGCCTTTATAATATTAAAGATGTATACCACACTGTTTTGTACACAACAACAACAACAACCTGTAAATTCCCACTGCTGGGCTAAAGGCCTCCTCTCCCTTTGAGGAGAAGGTTTTGAATATATTCTACCACGCTGTTCCAATGCGGGTTGGTGGAATACACATGTGGCAGAATTTCTATGAAATTTGTCACATGCAGGTTTCCTCACTATGTTTTCCTTCACCGCCTCGTACTCTACGAGATAAATTATAAAGAAAAATTAAGCACATGAATCAGCGGTAACTGCCGGGGTTTGAACCCGCAATCATCGGTTAAGATGCACGCATTCTAACCTACTAGGCCATCTCGCCTCGCTGTTTTGTATGCGGGCAGTGAATTAGATTAGAAATTTAGAGTAAATTCACAAAGGGATTCTAGTCAAAAGTTAACGTCACCAAATTTTAACAATTTATTTTCAACTCACCTGTTAAAACTCACTGTGAAAGTTTTTAAATTAAATTACAATATGTTTTTTTACAGCGAGAATTCCGGTAAATTGTATTAAAATCTGTACAAAATGTGTTAGTTTTATTCACATGAGAGCATCCGGCGTCGTATTTCATGAGTTATGATAATAGTTTTACCACGATGGGACTCCAACAATGTTGAACATTTTAAAAACCACTGTTTGTGCCAACCGATGTACCTACTATTTGTTCTATTAAGTTAAGAAAATACTGAAGAGATCACAATAAAAAACACATTATATGTGTTTGCATATTTTATTTACGTGACAGGTAAAATATCTTTTGGGCATTTTGGAAACAAAATGAGCTGATTAATTTCACAGAAGAGATTGAACCAAACGTGCAAGAAGAATATGGTCCCAATTGAATAAGATAAGGTTTTCTGCGAAAAATAAAGTAAATTATACATTCACTGTAAATAAAATATTCACGCAAATATTTTATTTACAAGGAAGTCTCGTTATCTGCGCTTGATATTACGTGTTTTCACATTGTCTTTTCTGTGAATTCAAGACAAAAACTAGAAGAAGAACATCGTGATTTGAAAGACATTATAGTTACATTATATTTGTTATTTTCATCAGAGCCTTTGCAAGAACTGTGATATTTATGCACAATAAATTACCGAAATAAATGGTTTAGGAGCTTGAATTTGATTAGTACTAGGTCGAGCGAGATTTATACACGGACCTTGCAGGAATAAGAATGCTAATTTCAGGCGAATGCCGCCACTACTTAATGTCAACATGAATAATGAACTAACGGACAAAGGATTCCAGGTTTTCTTTACGTGAGCTATTTTTTTCACATTAGGAACGTTTAAATAAAATGGTGGATTTTTATTCAGATAAGCCGTTGATTTATTTGATTTAATCCGTAATAAAACTCTTACGTTTATTAACTGACTGACTGGCTAAGCGATAAATAATACACAGTCAAAGGCCTGATAGACCTAGAGTAATACAATTTACTAGAAAAGACCTTTAAATTTCAAAGGCACTTTGCTAGGAATTTTGAAGATTCCTTAAAGGATATTAGGAAAATAACATGCAAAAGTCTAAATTAAGTAAACTCTGTAAGTTATCCTCCAAGAACAAACTTGTAATTGCAAATGCATGAAATGGCATAAATTGAATGAGAAATTTGTATAATAATCGTAATATTTGAATGATATCTCGTACGTTTCAGAATAGAGTATCACTTACTTGATTCAGTTTTCAGTTTTATTATTTCAAGGTTTATATGCTTGAAGTCTTACAGAACAACTCCTCTTCTTTTATGGAATAAGTTGGTGGACGAGCATATGGGCCACCTGATGGTAAGTGGTCACCATCACCCATAGACAATGAAGCTATAAGAAATATTAACTATTCCTTACATCGTCAATGTGCCAGCAACCTTGGGAACTAAGATGTTATGTCCCTTGTGCCTGTGGTTACACTGGCTCACTCACCCTTCAAACCGGAACACAACAATACTGAGTACTGTTATTTGGCGGTAGAATAACTGATGAGTGGGGGGTGCCTACCCAGACGGGCTTGCACTAAGCCCTACCACCAAGTAAATCCTCTGAACTGAACTATGTGTAAAGCCGCTTTTAAATTGTTATGCTTCCTGCCAACACGTAATATATTTTCACTCAGTTCTTGCAAGAATCTGATTGACTTCACGAGAAATATATAAGCAGTTACTACTACTTCTAGACCTCGGTTATCAATTGCACTATTTATATCTTAAATATCCTTTATATCATTTTGAACTACGAAAATAGTATATATTCACAGTTATGTTAAAAAATGTAACCATCTTGTGTTCTGTAGAAGAGATTCATCGTCACCATCAGCAGTCCATGTTTGACCACTGTTGGACATAGGCTTCTCCAAATGCACGGTCTTTCTGCGGCTACTCGCATCCAGCTCCTGTCTGCCGTCTTGCGTTGAGTAGAAGAAATTACGCGAATTAAAATAAATTCTTAATCATCTCCTATTTTACAATTGATCCCAAGACGTTACTTTAAATTACCTTTGTTAATTTTTGCGAAAACTTTAATACTTATAAATTAAGATAAAGGCACATTAAGTTAAGATTAAATATAAATTAGCAAATTTGTACATTTATTCTGGGAATCCCACATAACTCGGTTTAACCCCAGGGGTCCGGGTACTTTTCTGAAGGTTTCCACAGCGTGTAAAAATAGAAATAAATCGTTACTGCCTTTTGCCTAGTAAGAACGTGGATTCAAATCTTTGTAAGTACCAGAATATAAGATATCCTGCTCTTATAATTTATGGGTCATCTATAATTTGTAGTGTCGTTCTTGCTGAAATAAAGTCGGTTTAAAATATATTTTTATTTTATTTTGGACATCATCAGATATATAACTCAGATCCCAATGTAAGTAGCTAAAGTACTTGTGTTATGGAAAATCAGAAGTAATAACAGTACTACAGACAACATCAAGATCCAAGACAACATCACACACAGAAAATTAATGAACTTTTTCCACATCGATTCGGCCGGGTATAGAACCCGGGACCTCGGTGGCGTATGCATGAAAACCGGTGTACACACTACTCAATCACGAAGGTCGTCAAATAATGTTTCACTTTTTCTTCATAATATCCATAATCACAAAGAAGAAAGTTGCACGCCGCCCCGCAATATTACATTTCATAGTCAGTAGTGCTTCCGTTAATCTGTTTAAAGTATCAAAGCCATCCATCTAAGGAATCAGTCTACTTAGTAGCGAAGCGGTGATTTAATTTTATATGAAACAGACGGTTCTAGCTCGTTGCTTATGTTATTGTTTTATTACTTCATTATATTATAAACATAATACTTTATCTAATAATATAGCCCAGTGGTTAGAGCGAGTACATTTAAACTGATGATTGCAGGTTTAAACCCAGGCTAGGTTTACTGAATTTTCATTTACGTAATTTGTGTTTGTTATTCATCTCGAACTCGGCGGTAAAGGAAAACATCGTGAGGAAACCTGTATGTGTCTAATTTCACAGAAATTGTACCACATGTGTATATACCCGGATTGGAACAGCGTGGTGGAATATGTTCCAAAACTTCTCCTCAAAGGCCTTAGCTCAGCAGTGACAAGTTTACAGGCTGTTGTTGTTTTTGTTGTTGTCGGTTAGAAATGAGTAGATATTTATTAAAGCGTTTTTGAATATTCTGCCCCTAAGTGTTGAAATAGACAACAGCTAGTTTTTACTTACTTAGTAAAGCTTTGCATGCGGGCGAAGTCCTAGAACTGATTAAAATAGATATCATACCTCTATACTGTCCTTATTTTTTTCAAATGAAATATATTAAGCTTTTGGTTCTCTCTATTGTTCGGCGCACCAGTTTTATTTCTGACACAAAGAGGATGACATACTATTTTATTCTGAAATAGATGAGCATTAAATAAACATCCGGGTTTATTTTGAGAAATATTTATGTTTCAACTATTTCAATAAAATAATCAATAATATAATTAAAAATATGTGATTTAAGGAAGATTTATTTTCGCTGAAACTCACGGCGTACCATAAAAAGAAAGTTATGTTTTACTGGCCGATTTCGGTCACGACAATGGTTATACTTCGACTAACTATACTTACTCAAATCCCTAATCACGCCTCGCCGTGGGAAGCATTAAGTTGATTACTCTAATGCCTGTACCATTACGCTTAGTGGCTGCTATAGGTTGCTGAAAACTGCTAATGTACATTTTATATAAATAGAAGTCGCCCGCAGCTTCGCTAGCGTTTTAGGGTATTGGTTGTCATGTGTTACTTTCTGAGAGATCAAGTTTGCATCATACCAATTTTCTTGAAATTCGGTTCAGCGATTTGGTCGTGAAAGACAGACGGACAGAGTTAGTATCACATTTATAATATTAATATAGATTTTAAAAAAGATATCACTGTAAATGTATTTTATGTTCGAGACTTCCTCGAAAACTGACTTTATAAATGTGGATCAAAACCTATTCATTGCTTTTATAAAAAGCCCGAATATCATAAAAGCGCTCGAAGCTCCTTTTGTTTCTGTAACAAAAGGATCACAAACACCTACGTCCTAGAAAAGTTGAAGCGACCGCAACACAACCTGCTGGCGTATTGCAAGTAGTTTGCATTTATAAAGCGCAAAATAAACTACAGAAAGATGTGTAGCTGATCGCAATGGACTTAGGAGCTTTGTCCATTTATGTATGAACTCAGCTCGATACTTTTATCATTTGTCTATAATTTATTTTGTATTTTAGCCGTCGATGCATAAATGTTACTCTTTTAAGTGCTAAGTTCCCATTATATTATTAAGGAATTGGGTATATTCCTGATTCCGATACGGTATTACTGTGATATCATTGAATTCCAAATTTTTAAATAACTACTACAAAAGAGCTAATGATTCCATTAAATGAACATTTTTTTTCCCATATCCCAGCAATGTTAAATTTACAGGCTGTTGCTTTACTTTATACTATTATATAGAAGATACATGAAGATACACAAGTTAGACTTTTTTTTATATAAATGTGCAAAGACTTGGGAGTTCTCTGCATATTTTATCTTTGCGGGATAGAGAATGAGATTAATAAAATAGCAAATATGTTGGAATTGGTATCGAATGTTTAATTTTAATTCGTATATTTCTCAACTGCACAAATTTATATACAATGCTTCGTAGCATTCATAGTCAATCAACCATGGGATCTATCCACCCATACTATTAGTCCATACATTTTATTTATATTGAACGGTTAAAATGAGATATAGATAAGAGATGGCCCAGTGGTTAGAACGCGTGCATTTTAACCGATGATTGCAGGTTCAAACCCAGGCAAGCACCGCTGATTCATGTGCTTAATTTGTAATTCATCTCGTGCTCAGCGGTGAAGGAAAACATCTTGAGGAAACCTGCATGTGACAAATTTCATAGAAATTCTGCCACATGTGTATTCCACCAACCCGCATTGGAACAGCGTGGTGGAATATATTCCAAAAGGAGAGGAGGCCTTTAGCCCAGCAGTGGGAATTTACAGGCTGTTGTTGTTTGTTGGTTAAAACGAATATGTCATTATTATGATGAGAAATCATGTTCTACAAAACAGTTTTCGTAACTAAAAGTCAATACAAATATTATGTAAGACATTTCAGCCTTGTTTTTACAGAAATTCAAATTGGCAGAAAAGTTGTTATGAATTATAATTTCAGCGTTGCCAGATCTTAACAGGTTTGTTCGAAAGATAAATCATTTAGAACAAAACGAACGAGAGTTATTAATTCATCTGTGATTGTTTGGATTTCATAAAACAGATTACAATTTTAAATTCGAAAATGAGATAATTAATTACATACATTAAATAGTGATGTTACTATCGTAAAAGAGATAACGATAACGCTTTGTTATCGTTTGTTATAAGCCTATTCTCATAGTGATGACATTTGTTCACTTTTAAGCAGGAAATGATTATCTTGTAAAATAATGATTTACGAGTGATCACCCTTTCAAATAGAGTATATTTTGATTATGCTTTTACCGATCATAATTATATCGTGTAAGCCTATAAATTATTTTAAGTAGAATATTCATAAATAGTCATTAAAGGTTGTATAACTTCTAGCTGTTGAGCTATATTCAGTCACAGAATTATATAAATGTAATGAATACTTTTTGGTTTGACATTTTTATAAATAAGATTAGAAATTGAATATTATTGAATTTGACATGGGAATAGTTAATCTGGGTTTAAATACGTAAGATAATAAATGATCGTAAAGAAAACTGTAAAAATAAATATTGTAAATAATATTAAATATTTTTAATTATTTGATGTTTATCTATGTATATATTATTTGATGTTTATATTTGTATATATTATTTCTTGTTTATCTGAAGCTGGGTCTACAGTCGTATGATATAGTATGTCGTATGATATAGAATAGTTTGAAATTCTGATATGAGATCACGCCTCAGAGAAGTATATAATACTGTCGGTCGAATTTTTCTCACCAGTCCTGTCCCAGCGGATGATGATGACGACGAATGAATTTTGAATATTCGCACATATATTTAAGCATTGTACATCTGTAATATCCATACAGGCTTTCCGATTAGAATGGCTACTGTGTGAGAAAATAAAAAAAAGCCATATAACAGATTACGATGGTAGTCATAACAGAAATCACAGAAAATAACTTGTTAAGAAAACTCCTGAAGTGAATTGATACATATTTGTCAAAATAAGAAAAAAACCTTCCGCCATTGAAATATAGTATAGTTGCTATCAGACGTAATTAGATCCAATTTCAAACATTACTTAATTGCAATTTGGAAGGTAAATTCGTTAGTCAATTAATTTCCATTCAGAGCACTGAATTAAATTCGCCAGACCCAAAACTACACGTCACTAATGAAGTATCTTTTATTTGTACAATTTGTAAAGTGACTTGAGTAGATAGACTTGTTACAAACAAAATGTTATTATAAACTAAAATAAATGAGTTTTTATATTTAATTGTGAAACTTTTATTTGTCAGGCTTTTTGCAAAACCCATCTTTGTTGATAAAATCCACTCAATGCAGTAATTAGTATTGTTTTATTTCAGTTCAAAGGGTAACTACATGCACATACCTACATACGACGTAACATTATTGCTTCCAATTATTTTGGCGCACAGTTTTCATGGGGAATGGTTGACATTTCTGGTAATTTACTTTGAGCAGTTGTGACCACTCATCAGGTGATCGATGCCCAAATCTTACCAAATAATAAAAAAGAAAAAATAGTCTCAAGGATGAGAGCATGTATGCTGTGAAAATGTACGGCAAGATACTCCGACCGCCATCTTATGTCGTCGATATTTTCTACCTTGGACGATTATATCATAAAATAAAGTCCACAATTTCGATAACTATCAATTTCGATATTTAAATCCTGAACTCCGAGACGCTTCGTGGCGAAATGTTTTTTTCGTAAATTTTAAATCAATTATTTAATTTCTTGCTCTAATAGAGTTTATACGTGCGTAAATTTAAAACCTAGTCATTGAATTTGACTCGACTTTAATTAAAGACTAGATTGAACACAGAACGAAAGAGAAACCACTTATTGTAAGCATTCAAAGGTTTTTGAACGCTATAATTGAAAACTATCCAAAACTAATATTCAACAAATTGCATTAATTTGAATATAAGTCTATTCATTATCAAGTTTACTTTTAATGGTGAAGCCTTCCAACCAGCTTTGAATTCTCATTTTAATTGCCTTTATTAATAATTGAGTTAGTATATGTAATAATATTATTAAAATACATTATCAAAGCACAATCGACCATATTATACTATAACTGTATTAGGTTTATCCAAGGCATGTCCTTAACAGTTTATTGAGGTAGTCTCAGGTAATTAAGTTAACCCGTAGCTAACCGTTTTATGCCGAGCTCGATTTTACTATCTCGGGTAGGAGAGACCGCAAGCTTTATGACCCTCGTCAACGCATACATGTTGGAAACCTTAGACTTTGTTCATATTAAGGGCAAATATGAGGTTAATGTAACTACAGCTATATCAAATTTATGCTCCTATACCAATATTATAAATGCGATCGTAGCTCGGCCTGTCTGTGTGTTACACTTTCATATATGAACGACTGAACCGATTTCATTATTTCGTAATGAGATTGCTTAAACTACAATAAAGGACATAAGCTACTTTGACCACTGATATTTATTCTTTAAGTACAAAACAGTTAGCAACAATTTATCAAGATTTATTGCCGAATAATAATGATAAGTTATTCAATAGGGAAACGCTTAAATCAATAAATGAATAATGTGTTAATTCCTTTTTACAATCAATTTTTATCTTTATGATTAAATTTTATAATTATATACGAAATACATAATTCGTATAATAGTAATACGTGTTCATATGTAGTTTTAGTTATCAGCGGATGTAATCGGTCGTAAAGACCGTTCATAATAAGTTATCAGGGTTAGCTCATTAGTGGGGTTGTTGCTTAGATTAACTATTACATTCAATACAAAGAGATAATTTATTAACATTATAATTTAGGTCATTAATTTAAATACAAACAAAGCAAGTATTCAACGCCTATATACCAGATACTGCTGTATCTTTATCGATCATAACTCTTTATTGTATGATGTAGGTAAGAAACGGACAGGATGGCTTATTATAAAGTGACTAACTCCGCACATAGAAAGGTGCAACACCGGTGGACTTGTAGGTACGTTAGCGCGCTTGTATGCTGTTTTCCTTTATTATTAAGGAATAAATATGATGGTTGTGCTAAATTTGATGATGCCTCAAGCAATCCATTCCTTTTTTTATTTCATTTTTCGTCTTGTTTTGTGGCGATATTTCTTTTTCTATAATTCATACTGCGATCAATCTTCTAATTTCTAAATTTAAATATTTTTATTATATATCTCTTATTACTACACATTAATTAAGTTGTTTAAAAATATAGTTTTTGCCAACTTTTTTTTAATTTTTACCTGAACAATTTTTTTGATTACTGGAAGTACAGAAAATCAGTGAGTGTGTTCATGGAAATTATCAGGAAAACTAAATTTAGTACCTCAATATGAAGAGAAGTGATGCCATTTCTGATACATCTGAACAATGCTGATCCATCACGAATCTAATTTCGTATTCGTCGCGCACAGCCTCGGTTTATCGGCGTTCGAACGTTTGTCCAGTTTCGATGCGTTTTTTTTTCCAACAGGCTGGAAACAATCGACTGCATAGACAGAAAATACATTTTGTAGATATCACAAATATGGATGGATGTTGAGGAAGGGGACGAACAAAGAAGCGATGGATGGATTGTGTGAAAGATGATATGGTTAGAAAGAATGTTAGTTGTGAGAGGACGTCCGACAGAGAAGTATAGAAGAAGAAGACACTGCGACCACAAGTAACATTGAAATAAGAGCAGTAGGATAATGATGATGAGTTATCCAAAATATATCGATATACAGTTGCCAGCAACTGTCCAAGAACATAAGGTTATAATACAAATATATTCACTCAATTTTTTTATTTACAACCGACTTCAAAAAAGAGTTATCAATTCGTCTGTATTTTTTTTGTTTTTTACCTCATAACTTTTTACTGGGTAGACCGATTTGGATATTTTTTTGGGCTCCAAATATAACAATAACTATAACTACGTTACATAATCGTTAATCGACTTTTAAGTAGTCTAATATTTTTCATTTCATTTTACTTAGGAGGACTCTAAAAAATATGTTGAATACGCATATTACTTTTTAGTGCATATTTATTTGTTTCTTTTGTTTGAAGTCGGTTTTTGTTTTTTATTAAAATTTTTATTTCTATAGAACCACATATTTATACAATATTACATTACATATTTATTAGATTAAGCAGTTTATTTTCCTAAAAGTAATGATTTTATGGACACTGATGGGTCATTAAAACTTTTACCATATCAAGAAGTGATTCGTTTAGTTATCCGTGAAAAACGAAACATTTTTTGAATATAGTAACTGGGTTCTAGCTGTTAAATACAATATTGTATTTTATTCTAAAAACGTTGATTATGTCAAAATAACATACTGTATTATTTTAACTTCTTATTAAACGGTTCCATTCGTGATGAGTTTAACTAGTCCCTTCGTTATCTAGGTACTTAATTAACCTCAAATTTTCCTCGTTACTTAATTAAATACTAGCACGAGATTGACTCCCAAGTCATGGCCTGTCCTAGTTTTAGGCTCCAGGGTGATTACAATTAAAATTCGGCCTCTGTTCTTTTGTAGAATAATATATTTTTATTTAAGACATTTATTGGCATACATACACACACAGACACACGCACGCACACAGAGGTGTAAAAACGACTCGTGTATCCATCTGTACTCCCCTGTGCATGTGTGCGTGTTGCTTAGTATTTTTTTACTAAAACTATATTTTCTTCCATTTCATATTATTGCAATAATATAAATATAAATTATTAATTTAAAAAGTGAAGTACTTTAGTGAAATTATTTAGGATCTAATAATCTCATAAATTTTCGATTCAATAAGTTTATATGTACCAAGGTTTAATTTTGGTCAACTTTTTTAATTATGGTCTCATTTCAATCCTATATCGTTGTATGTTTTGATTGAAACAATATCTCGAACCTTGAAGACAATTAGATTACACACTATATTTAAGCCTTTGATTATAAACAATTGGCAGGTGAATATTAAAACGTCAATATTTAATATAACAGTGACAGCACTTTTGACGTTTTATCAAAAAGATGCGTCGTTTCGCACCGCTGGTATGCAACGCTTTTGTTGCTCCACTATAATGGTCCATGCACTTCATCTCCCTTTTGTTTTATAATCTGAATTTTTAGCTCATTATACCAGCATTAATTGACGACGAAAATGCAAAGTGCTTACTTTAATCGACCGACCGAAGCGACCAAATATGTAAACTGTAATTTTTTCTTTTTATAAATGTTTATTAAAGAAACATATTATTGATAAGTATTCAATAACTGCACTAATCCTTTAAAACCTGTGTATATGCACTGGGCCTGTCTGGCCTCACGTAGAGACTTGCGTGAAGAAATAGTCACGATGCTAGTGTAAGATCAATCCCAAAGAAACACCACAATCTACTTATTAAGTTTATTAGACTTTACACTGCACTCATTTACATATACTATTCGTTCAAATATTATAGCAGTACTACAATATAAATTATACAATTATATCAATATATCTCGACATACAATTATATCAATATATCTCGACTATAATTATATCAATATATCTCGACTAGACTTTCGTCTTTTCAAGTTCGCGCCAGAATGCCCCACCGCCAACCAGCCAAGAAGCATGTCACTTTTTCCCGCCATAAAACTCTGCTCCCGATTGGCTCATGTTCATGACATCACGTTGTCATCAGCCAATCGTCGAGCAGCCCGCCAAATATTTTACGTTTTAAGTGTTGCTATACTAGAAATTAGTTTTTATAAACAAGCCTTTTTTTTAATATAAATCAAAAATTAAAAGACCTAACAATCGTCCGTCCTGACACCGTGTGCGGCCCTGCACACGGCTCCAGGTGGAAACCTAATAATCGGATTCTTGGCCAGTTGTTTGAACTTCTTACAATAATAAAAACTCTGAAAATGTACTAGTAACAAATTATAACAAATGTCTTTAATATAGAATTATTACATACTATTCGCAATCAACTAATAAACTTGTTATAAATTTAATAAAACAGTAAAATTGAGTTACAACGATTATACATATTTCAAATACATATTTATAACGAAATCTTTTGCTATTTTTTTCGAAACTAACCCAAACGATCGATTAATTGGGTTGTTACGTCATGGGTAAGTTTACGACCGATCGACTTATGTCACAAAACTAACCAGACAGTTAAATGATCGATTATCTTTACTAACTGAAAAAGTCATTGATTTAACAACTTATCAATTGATATCAATTACATTGAGCATAGTTAACAAAATACATTTTAAGAATAATATTAAATATTTAATCAATTCATTACATTATATTCGACTTCTGCATATATGTAACGAAACCTCTTAAATAGTTTATCGAAATGAACCCAAACGATCGATTAATTGGGTCATACAACAGAGTAAGTTTACGACCGATCGATTTATGTCGTAAACAAACTAGATCCCTGAACGATCGATTAATCAGGGTGCCCTAACCTCCTGAACGATCGATTAATCAGGATGCCTAGCGACGCCCGCACGAGCCGATCGATTTATGCTCGTGGAGCAGCCGTAGGTCTTTCTCTAACATTCGTAGTATCCAGCCTGCGAACCGATCGATTCTCGCATGCTGGCTCTGTAACAACGAAAAATATTCTGTACATAACAAATCCTTAATTTGGCATACAATAAGATGTTAGTAAACTAGTTCGAAATATTGTCAGTATTAATTTCGTTGTTAAAATAGCTATCAACTTCGTCGGTGTCATCGACCTCTAGAGCAGCCACATGAATCCATGGCTTCATGCGGTCTGCAGCAACGGTCGTTGGGCGTCTGTTTTTGGTATACCCTAAGCCCGGTATGGGTGCTACAACATAACGGTCACTGCCTAATACCTTACTAACGCGATATGGACCCATAAAAGAGGGCATGAGTTTCTTGCTTTGTCCATCGTTATTAAAACATGTCTGTATTATTTTTACTAGGTCACCTTCATGATAGGTACGCGCCGGTTTTCGATTACTATCATACCTATACTTCTGTTTAACCTGCTCCCTATCTATTCTAGCTTTAACTTCTTCGCGTATGACATCTAAATCTTCGTTATTACTACTATTAGCATTACTTGTGGCGTCATTAAGCATAGGGTTAAATTCGCTGTTCATAGAGGTTCCGAACATTACTTCTGATGGTTTCGTTCCTATTGTTTTTTGAATAGTGTTATTGAGTCCCCATTGAATTTTACCTAAGTTTTTGTCCCATTCTTTTTCACCATGCTTAATACTAAATGCCTTCAGAGAATCTAATATTGTTCTATTGTACCGTTCTACCTGACCGTTTGATCTGGGGCTAGCTACTGCATTTAGAACATGTTTTATCCCTCTATCTAGACAAAAACGCTTGAACGAATGTGACGTAAAACAACTACCGCGATCACTTATGAGACGGTCAGGATTCCTGAAAGTGCTGAAGATATCCTCCAGAACCCTAACTACGTTTTGGGTGTTGGTATTTCTAACGGGTTTGAGAAAACAAAACTTGGTAAAACCGTCCACAATAACTAACAGGTAAGTAAAACCTCTATTAGACTTCACAAAGGGTCCAAGGTGGTCCACATGCAAACTATGAAATGGTATTTCTACTTTGGCAATGGGGTGCAGTAAACCCTCCCTAGTAGCACAGTTGTTTTTTGCATATGCACACTCAATGCAAGCTCCCACATATTTCTTGACGAACCTGGACATCTTTGGGAACCAATAATTATTTTTAATTCTCTCTAAAGTTTTCTCAACCCCAAAG
Organism: Vanessa cardui; assembly: GCF_905220365.1. NCBI lineage: Eukaryota > Metazoa > Arthropoda > Insecta > Lepidoptera > Nymphalidae > Vanessa > Vanessa cardui. The sequence continues at coordinate 235,409 of NC_061132.1, forward strand.
TGTCCAATATCGTCATGATTAAGCTTACATATTTGCCACCTTGCACCCTTTGGAACTACCCATCTAATACTATCCTGATCCCCATTCAAGTAACGAAATAATCGATTATTTTTAATGATATAATTCTCCTTAATGTATCGCAGGCCCTTTTCGTCTAGATCGCTATTTAATATGTCTATTATTCTGCATAGCTCCGAGTCACCTAGTTGGAGTGTATAAAGCCAATCATCGCTACTAATGGACAATATCATTGGAAACTGAACCTCGAGATTTTCCGATGGTTCTACAGGATTTCGAGACAAAGCGTCTACATGGTTCATTTTAGTACCAGCCCTATATTCAACTGTACAGTTAAATTCTTGTAGCGTCAACCACCACCGTGCTATTCTTGGGATTAGATCCCGCTTTGAGAACGTGGAACGCAAGGCGCTGCAATCTGTAACAATTTTGAATTCTTTCCCTAGCAGATAAACTCTAAATTTACGAAGAGAACAAACTACTGCAAGGGTTTCTAACTCGTAAGAGTGGAAGTTCTTCTCTTCGGGAGAAGTCTGCCGACTATAGTATGCAACAGGGTGGAAATTCGCGCAGCCTTGCGTTCGCTGTAGAAGAATGCCATCGATCCCTAGCCTACTAGCATCGGTGTGTAATTCCGATTCCGCGGCAGGGTCATATATCACTAGAACCGGTCTACTAGCTAATATTTCTTTTAGCCTCTCAAACGCTTGTTCTTGATCTTCGTTCCATACCCAGGACGTGTCTTTCTTAAGTAATTTGCTAAGAGGAGACGAGATCTGCGCAAAATTTTCTATAAATTTACGAAAGTAGCTGGCAAGTCCTAGAAATTGCCGGACGTTGTGTATATTTTCAGGTTTTGGAAAATTAATAACACTACGTATTTTCTTTTCACCGGGCCTGATACCATGTGCACTAATTTCATTACCTAAATAGTCTACCTTGTCTTTCAAGAACTCGCATTTTGCCAAATTTAGGGTAAGTCTCGCCTTCTCTAACATTTGTAAAACTTCTTCCAATCGTTCTAAATACTGATTAACGTCTTTACCGAAAATGAGGATGTCATCAATGTAAGCTGTTGCTTTAGTAAAACGAGCTGAACCTAGTATTGTATTCATCATACGTTGGAATACGGCAGGTGCATTAGCTAGCCCGAACGGCATACGATTGTACTCGTATTGGCCGTCCGGTGTAACGAATGAGGTCAAATGCTTACTCTGTCCCGAAATCGGCACCTGATAATAGCCAGAGGCTAGGTCGAGGGTGATGAAACAAGATTGCCCAGCGAGACGTGCTATCTCATCTTCAATAAGAGGCATAGGATATCTCTCTTTAACCGTCACCGAATTAAGCATGCGATAATCAACACATAACCTCGAAGAACCGCCTTTTTTCCGCACGAGCAGAATAGGACTGGCATAGTCGGAAACAGATTCTCGTATCACTCCAGCATCTAGCATATCACCAACCATAGAACGTACCTTCTCCCGCTCGTGGTGCGACAACCTGTATGGACGATAAACGACTGGACGCTGACTATTAAGTTCTATGCTCATTTCGGTGACATTGGTACAACCCAGCTCCTTTAAGGAATATGCAAAACAATGTTGATATTTCTTAAGTATTTTTACGAGATCTCGCCTTACATCTTCAGAGATTCCTTCACCCACGCGCACCTGACTTTCGTCAAACCCCTGCTCAATTTCTACAACAGTCTCATTGACGACCCTATTTACAACATCTACTCTTTCACCGCGGCAAAAAACGTGCTTAGGCGATATACGGCAAAAATCAGAACAAGGCACGACCATTACGACAATATAACCATCTATTGAACGATGAATGCCACCAACAATTATATATTGTTGATTAGGTTTTCCCGAAATCATATACTTTAAAAGAACTTCACCATCGAACGCCGGCCTAGTTTCTACTCTAACAGACGCTGAACCATATATGTCAACTGTTCTGGCTATTGAAAATCTCAACAAATTGTCACTCTTATCAATAACTCCAGAATAAGGTATCTCATTCCCAATATCGTAAAATTGTAACGTAGTCCTATCTTTATAGACCGATATATGAGACTGCTCTGTGAACGACTGTCCTATTAGTACAGCGACCTCTAGCAGATGATCACTCACTACCTTAGAAACAACCCTAGCTTCTACACCATCAACACTAATGTAAACATTCAAATTACCTAACGATTGAACCACACTATTCCCAAATCCCTTCATAAGTGTAGGAATATTGTCGTGAGATATCCCTAGTTCCCTAGCTGTAGATTCTTTAATCAAAGTAACATCGCTTCCGAAATCAATGAAAGCTTGAAGTACAAAACCATTAACTTTTATTTCTTTCATAAATTTCGTACTAGGGCAAACATTGATACTTGTGTTTTCGTTGTTCATAAAATCAATTCGCATAGCCTTCTGCACCGTACCATTACCACTAGTTGTTTTATCATCTAACCTACTTAAACATTTTTCCGCAACGTGACCTATCTTATTGCAACGTGTGCACCTTAGCAGTGGTTTAGGGCAGTGCAAGAAACTATGGCCCCTTTCCTTACAATTGTAGCATCCGGCTGCATACCGATCTGGTCTAGCCATTTGCCTAGAGTTCGTCGAGTTAGAACCCTGAGAACTATCAAAATTCCTACTCCTAGCATGAAATCTGTCCGGACCGGATTGATTGTAATCCCTATTACTAATTAAATACTGTAAAATCTGATCAGGATGTGTACAACGTAATGCTTAAGCTCCCGATTTGAGTGTCTTATCTGTAATGTCATGTATTATACATTCTACTGCGCGAGTACCGACTATATCACATTGATTAACTAGACTTAATTTCTCGTAGTAATACACTTCTATGGATTCGTTGTATCTACTCTTTCTCTTGATCATGTCTTCCAAGGTCTGGCCATAGTTCTGTTCGCACGGAAATGCACTTAACAATTTTGCTTGCCATTTTTGCCACGTATATAAGATAGTATTTAAACTTTCGTACCACGTTTTGGCCAGACCTTGCAATTTCTGCATAGCAAAATGAATGGTGGTTCTTTCATCCCAACTGTAAACCGAAGCGCACTCATTAACCTTTTTTAACCATACGTCCATCCGCTGACTTTTAGTCGATGGATCAAAATCCGGCAATATATTTTTATGATCAATTTTCTGCAATTGTTGTGATGCGCTTTGGTTCACAGGTGGTAATGCTAGACCATCCCTCAAATTCTTAATAATATCGAACAAATCTTTTTTTGAAAAAGTCGGGCTACGTGACCTTTCTGTCCGTTGGGCGTGGTCGCGCTGCAACTGCTCGCGCTCCACACGATGCTCTGCACGTAGCTCTGCGTCCCGGCGCCGTCCCGCGGCGGAGGAGCGGCCACGGCTGTCGTCTCGTAGCTCCGTGTGATGCGAAGCGCGATCGGCGTCAGCGGCGACTCGCATACGGCTGCGCTCCCGTCTTACTTCATCCTCCAGTATGCGAAGACGCTCCCGGCTCAGTTCCATGTCCAGCTCTGGCCGATGACGATCTTCTGACAGCCTTCGACTTCGACTCCGCGCGGCAGAGTGAGGCTCCCTGCGACTTCGACATGGAGTTTCTAGCCTTCTAACCGGCGTTTCTGACATGGTCTGAAATCTTACAACAGTAGGGTTTTAGATATACAAAAACATAACAGCGGTAACCCTAGAAAAACAACAAAACATAAATAATTCCAAACCGGCGTCGGTAGAACGTAAATGAGTTAAAACTTGCAAAAATAATTATTTGAAATGCTGGGATTGTTCATTTTATTTCAATACTATAAGCAAACGTAACGTCTTCAAATTGAAATAAAAGTTAACTTTATTAATAGTAGTCTCAATAAAGCATAAATGCTATGTTATCTGTTTTAATAAGCATGAGATAATCAAGCTAGTCATAGGGAATCTAGATAGACGACCTCGAAAGCCCTAGAAAATCCCTTTACCAGCCATCAATACACCATCTTCCCTAATAAGCAAAATCTCTAATATCTAGGTTATGCAAACAAGGTAACGGAATTACTATACTGGCCTAAGAGAATCTAGATAAACGGCCTCGAAAGCCCTAGAAAGCTCCATATCCCAGCCATAGTAACCATACGAAACAGTCTATATAACCGCAATAACAACTGGGCGTGTTACTTACGTTTTGGTTGCAGAATCCCACTTCTGAAATGTAAGATCAATCCCAAAGAAACACCACAATCTACTTATTAAGTTTATTAGACTTTACACTGCACTCATTTACATATACTATTCGTTCAAATATTATAGCAGTACTACAATATAAATTATACAATTATATCAATATATCTCGACATACAATTATATCAATATATCTCGACTCTAATTATATCAATATATCTCGACTAGACTTTCGTCTTTTCAAGTTCGCGCCAGAATGCCCCACCGCCAACCAGCCAAGAAGCATGTCACTTTTTCCCGCCATAAAACTCTGCTCCCGATTGGCTCATGTTCATGACATCACGTTGTCATCAGCCAATCGTCGAGCAGCCCGCCAAATATTTTACGTTTTAAGTGTTGCTATACTAGAAATTAGTTTTTATAAACAAGCCTTTTTTTTAATATAAATCAAAAATTAAAAGACCTAACACTAGTTAAGAGATAACGTACGCGTATTATAATTCTCTTCAAATTCTGTCTGGTCTTACTCCGTGTATAGACTTATTAATATTCAAAGAATTCCTTTTTAACTTAAAAGCGCCGAGAGATTTCCCTCCAGGGAGTGTTTAAGGGATTTATCCTCTACACTCTAGTCAGCTTATGTTTATTATTCATCGCGAAGATTTATTGCTTTGTGTAATAAAAAATGAATAATGGACGTTATTAATTTGATTTACATGAATATTAATTCGTGTATAAAATCACTTTGAATTTAAAAAAAAAACATATTTTTTCGTTGATTTGGGTCATCAATTTATCGTAGTCAATTCTGTCTAAATGTTTCGTATTACTAAAGGAATTAGACTCAAGACTTCCTCATCAGTTGGGTAATTAGATGTAAGACCGGAAATCCTGTGGTATTGGGTTCTCATTGACAAAAACAGCGCGGAGATTGTGAAGACTTTGGTTCTGTACCGGAGCTCTGTCAGGTCGGATGAGATTTCTCGTCCCATTTAATTATGAAGCAACAAAGAGTGCTCCTGTATGTGCACACACATTTGTGCACTGTAGCGTCCCTTGCCAAGTTGGTTAGTCTCCTTTGAGATCTGCGTGATCAAAATCGCTAACGAAAATATCAAACTCCAGCTAATTCTTCTTCTAAAGTTAATTATTCTTCATAAATCCAGTAGCAGCCAGTATACTCAGCATTCAATTGGTAATCATTGTTATACAATGACAATTATTTATGCTTTTTTAATATTAAACAATAAATTTATATTTTTTGTATAAGTAGTTTATTTTTAATTCATCTTCAGTTGTACCGTTGGTGAATTACCGTATGTGAAGAATTATGACGATGTGTTCAGTTCAACGTTTTCAGTTTTCCGTCTTATCTTTGACGATCTTTTTGTGAGAAACGAATGGAAATCATGACTGCCACAATAGAATACATTTATTTTTACAAGATAAGCAATAAATTCCCACTGCTGGACTAAAGGCCTCCTCTCCCTTTGAGAAGAAGGTTTGGAACATATTTCATCACGCTGTTCCAATGCGGGTTGGTAGAATACACATGTGGTAGAATTTCAATGAAATTTTTCACATGCAGGTTTCCTCACGATGTTTTCCTTCACCGCTGAGCACAAGATGAATTATAAAGACAAATTAAGCACATGAAACAGCGGTGCTTGCCTGGGTTTGAACCCGCAATCATTGGTTAAGATGCGTGCATCGTTCGAACCACTGGGCCATCTCGACTCTTTAAGATAAGCAATAAAGCATGTAAAAAATGTTGTTGATATGCACACGTATAGCAGCGATTCTCGTGTTGACTTGTACAAGCAGCCTTGTTTGAGTTCCACGGACAAACAGACACGGATGCTTTGACTTTTCACCGGTACAGTATTGACACAGTCCCGTCCGCAAGCAGCAGTGCTATTCTATTAAAATCACTTCGAGCCTCACTTGCGATATACAATAGTAGACAAGACCTAAAGGAGTTGTACTACGCATAGTGAGAGTTCGTCATTTTGATATGAGTATCCTATACATTGTATATAATATTGCATACACATATACATCTCACGCTCACATTCAGCTCGGTCGCTCGGTGAGTTCCGAGTTTCGTTTTCCAGAATAACTCTACAGTTTCGTTGTTAACTCAAATATAACTTTCATGGTTTTTCGCTTACATTTCACTTTTTTTTTTTTCATTTAAATAAACCTTTTACAATGATATAAATTACTCTTATTATACATATTTTTGATACTCCAAATTTTATTGCTTTACATTGCTATAACTTTTCAACAAAAAGCCAATTAATGTAGTAGGCGCATTGCAAGCAACACAGAAATATTACAATACATTATATTGTTCGAAGATAGTTTATTTCAATATCGCCGTTATGCGAATATCTTTACGGGTCAAATTTGCATTAAATGAAATCACAGAATAATTCATTCATATATTGTAAATAGTTTATTTAAAGTAGTTTTGTTGTATGTGCGCAAATAAAGGTTTTAGCTCAATCAAAATCAAAATAAACTTTATTCAAGTGGGCTTTTACAAGCACTTTTGAATCGTCAATTAACAATTAAGTGAAGCTACCACCGGTTCGGAAAGCAGATTCTACCGAGAAGAACCGGCAAAAAACTCAGTAGTTACACTTTTTCAACATTTAAAAATGTCGTTACGTTCGCATTTTATATACTGCTGTCCGTACAGACCATGTTTCTTCGATTTTAAGTTAATTTTTATCGTTCTGTTCAACATTCATTACTAAAATATATAAAATAAATATACATTTACAATGTATATAATTTAATCATTTGTAGAACTTTATCTAGTTTACTAAAGGATGAGAATAATTCTTGTGGAAGGAGTGTAATCCTGCGCTTCCTTAAGTTTATTGATAGATAATGCGTTTATCATTAAGCTCATGTTTCTACTGTATATTTCATATATAAAACCACTTGTAAGCGCTGGTGTCACGCACGGTATAAGATAATCTACTTTAATTTCGTGACCAGCGAAATCTTTTTTGCCTTAGACGAACATTGATGCTCAAAGGTTTCAAAACACGCTAACGTCATACTTGCAATTCGTTTGAAAACCCCTAGTAGAATACGACACAATTTAGATGTAGCATCGGCAAATTCAATAACACCGATTACTTCCCATTTATACAACCAATATAAATAGCACCATATCGCGCCATTCGACGCTCTTCGTTGCTATAGATTCTCGCGTCAGTTTAACCCGAGAAAACAAGTGCATGTAAATCGACGTGTCAAATTGACGAATAGATTAGTTCATATGATATTACTAGTTATTACGTTTTTGTAAAGATCATATTCAGATAAGAAATAAATATTGGCGTACCTAATTCGGATGTGATCGGTTTTACGAATTTTACCGATGGTACATCTTAGCTGTGTCGAACTATACCTTCCAACAGATATAATAAACAGTATATATCATAACAAAATTTACAATTAATTTACAAAAATCAAACAATTACTCGCTCTGATTGTTAATACACAAACTACCAACGAAATAGTGATGAAGCATTCATTGTGATCGTGTGATATAATTCACGAATTGACTAATTGTATAAATCCTTTTGCAGCGCCAGGTAGCTATATTTTTGCTTTAGCTACTAAAGCATTTTTAGCGCTGGAATCCCCTTGTAAAATAGTCTACGTAGCACCTACAATCCAAGGGATTTACTGACTGACTACTAGAATCGAGTAGTTGGAGTAATTGGTTTATAAACTCAAATTCCTTTATTCTATATGGAAGCATTACACTAACATATTGATAATTAAATTATACAGTTCCTCCACTTCGGAAAATAAAATACCCTGAGAAGAACTGGCGAATGAAACTCAGCGGTAATGTACTATTCTGCAGACATTTTTAACTTAGCCTCTTCGTAAATTCAAATCGTTTATAAAAAAATAATTGGTAAAAAAGGCGTATTACTCGATACAAGATTTTGTAGATGATAAAAAGCTTGGAATTGATACCTGTTGACTTCCACGCAGGATATATTAATTTAAATAATTGTATTAACTAACATGACTTTGTATTTTTTAAATGTTGAAAAAGAGTAACTATTACTGAGTTTCTTGTCGGTTCTATTCGGTAGAATCTACTTTCCGAACCGGTGGTACCTTCACTCAATTGTTAGTTGACGATTCAAAAGTGTTTGTAAAAGCCCACTTCAATAAAGTTTATTTTGATTTTGAATTCCGTATATAACATAATAACTCTTAAAACCTCAGCAAATGCTTCAGTTCCTCGTACATTATTACAGCAAAAAGTACAAAAGAATTTATAAACTCTATATTACTATTATAAAATGTAAAAGTAACTCTGTCTGCCTGTATTTATGTTTGTCGGTCTTTCACGGACAAACCGCTGAACTGAATTTGAAATGGCATTGTTTGAACTCTAAGAAAGGACATAGGTTACTTTTTTGCCAAATGACAACCAGCACGACAAATCACGAGTGAAGCCGCGCGCGTTTATCAGTACTATATGTATTTAATATAAAATTCGTAGTCAGAATGTGGTTAACATTTTATTCAGCAAAAGTAATTGATGTAGTAATAAAATAATACAATACATCAATGATTACGTTACCGATGAAACACGATATCCGCCAACGCTGCCTTGTTGGGTTATATAAGTTATTATACGTTGTAATGACGAGCTCGCATCGCTGAGATACTTGACATGTGATAATTAAGCCGATCTCAAAGAACAACCGATATCACAAATTTATTACCCATATTAGCTCTAGTGTTATCGCTTAAGTTTTCTTATAAAGTTTATACTGATTTCCTAAACAAGGAGGTTCTTCTCGATCGAAGTTACTTTCCGAACTGTTGGTGGTCTGTACAGTGATACATGACGATTTGAGTTACATATGAAGCTACTTGAATAAAGAATATTTTGATGAGGATATCTTTTTTTTTCTTTTTATGTGATAGGTGGCAAACGAGCAAGAGGCTCACCTGATGGAAAGTGACTACCACCGCCCATAGAGATGTGCAGCACCAGGGGTGTAGCAGGTGCGTTGCCATGTGGTATCGGTTCGGAAACTACCGGCGAAAGCTGGTACCACAAAGTGGTTGTGCTCAGCAGAAAATGTCTTAGAAATGGCGCTGTTGCGGATTTTCGGACATCGAGGTGGTGCGGGTGAAACTACGAAATTCGACGAGATGTCCGAAGGTGAAATTCAGCAGCCGGGGTTAATCCGAACAATTCCTCGAAACATTGCCTGTGAAATATTCGGTAGAAGATGCAGAGTGATCCAACATCTACGCAAAGCCAAAGGATCAAGGAGATCGGAAAGGGCTTGATCGTCGATAGCTCGAGCCGCTCTACGTTGGAAGCGGTCAAATGGAAGGAGCTGGTACTGGGGTCATTTGCTCCAATTAAATTTATCAATGCGGTGTATTCATTATTCGTCAATAATTACCTAGTTAATTTTGCGCGGTTGTATAATAGATACATATTGAGCGATTTTGCTCTTTATTTATTTATCAATAATTGTTTTATGTGTAGAGATTGTCAGATTTTAAAGAGGGCCACATTTGAAAACTAAGAAAAATACTTATTATGTAATAGTAATTAGAAGAATAATGATATGAAAGTATTTCCGTACTTTGAATTATAGCTATAACATTTATTTAACTATATGGGAATTAAACCATATAGGCTATCACAGGCACAGTCACACACACAAACACACGCGCACACTAACATGGACACACACTCACACATACACACACAAATAGGTACATACACACACACGCTTAAATGTCTCAATATATGTATGTATAAATATTATACAATGCGGTGCGTAGTCGCTATTATATTCATTCCTTTGTTTCACAAAGAACAATATACAAGTAGAAAATGAAAAGTTATAATTACGATAAATATATCTTCTCATATAATTAAGTAGCACTATGTCAATCACCTAAAGTCAACGAACTACCAAGCGTAGGAGTAATTAAAGGCGTTTGGAATATATTCAGAGAAAACTGTTTACCTTATAAATCTTAAAACTGTGAGTTCGTATGAGGTCAACGAACTTTATCTGAAACATTTTTTGTTCACGAAATACAGTCGACATAGAATCCAATTTAGGAAATAGTCGTAACAAGTCTGTTAATTCCTTTACGTTTTCAGTTTTCACTGGATTTTTTTATGGTCATCGAAAGTTCGAATTGAATCATTTTATTTGACTCATGGAATTCTAGAATGAAAAATTCTTATATGTCGATAAGTCTATGACCGAAGATTATTTAAAAAGAAATATTCGAACACATTAAACAGATGAGATGGCCCAGTGGTTAGAACGCGTGCATCTTAACCGATGATTGCGGGTTCAAACCCAGGCAAGCACCACTAAATATACATATGTGCTTTATTTGTGTTTATAATTCCTCTCTTGTTCGGCGGTGAAGGAAAACAGCGTGAGGAAACCTGTATGTGTCTAATTTCATAGAAATTCTGCCATATTCTTTCTACTTCTGAACCTTTTGGATGAGTTTCACTTACAGAGAGTGATAAATAATGCAGGTATTTATTTATTATTTACCCAAAAAAAATTTTTCTCGGACGCCAACGCTGGTTTGCTCAAGGAGATACATTAAAACAAAGTCATTGAAAATTGTAGGTCCTAAAAAGACCTTAAAAAACCAGTGATAGCATGACAATCTCCTAAAATAAACACATACTATAACTATTTATTTTTTATAGTGTACTTATTTCTAAAAAACCGACAACGCACCTGCAAGCCCCCCGATGCTGCAAATGTGCATGAGCGGTGGCAGTGTCTTTCCATCAAGTGAACCTCCTTCTGCTTAAGAAAAATATGTCTCATGGTTTTTAAATAAGTAAAATTATAAAACTAATATTGGCTTGGATACTTGATGGTAGGGCTTTGTGCAAGCCCGTCTGTGTAAGTACCCACTCATCAGCTATTCTACCGCCAAATGACAGCACTCATTATTTTTGTGTTCCGGTTTGAAAGGCGAGTTAGCCAGTGTAACTACAGGCACAAGGGACATAACATCTTAGTTCCCAATGTTGGTGGCACATTGACGATGTAAGGAATAGTTAATATTTCTTACAGCGTCATTGTCATGGTTGATGGACTTACCATCAGGTGGCCAATATGCTCGTCCGCCAACCTGTACCATAAAAAAATAACGTTAATTAATATTTTCATTTTATATGCTCCAATAATAAAATAAATAAAAATTATAAACGCGTATTATGTTACAAAGCAAATTATCTAGGTAAACCGTATATATCTGCATAGCAAACAAAATTTATCACAAAACAGGAATGCGAGCTCAAACGTAAAACAGACGGTTTAAGATAATTGCATTATACAAGTAGTTTCGCAATATTATTTTAGATTATAATTCAACATTGCAATTGTTAAAACATTTCTAGAGAAAATTTAAATGGCCCTAGGCAAACCGTACGCCGTGCCTTTTGGAATCTGTATTATGTTATAAACGTGCTGACTTAACAAAAGTTTCACTGACATTCTTTTAATTCACAAACAAACTTTAAAAATTAAAAAAAGAATAATAGAAATAATTCGTTATGAAGGAATTTATCATCAAAGAAATCTAATAATTAAATATGAATAAGTAAAAATATGCAGTTTCGTTGTTAAGTATATATGTATATAAATTTAATGTATGATACAAAGCACACAAACCTGAGGAAGAAAAGAACCGCGATAGATGCAGTAGCAAAGTTTTAGAGTATCATACCATTTAAAGACACACGGCGTGTGAGACAGGTGTAACTCAAAAACTCGCCGATAGATATTTTTAAGTTAGTATCGTCGACATATTGTAACTAATCCCTACCTAAAGTATTAATATATAATTTTACGTTTTTATTTTAAATTGCGTTTTGGCTCGTGATTTCGTCTAGATGGTTTGGACCCAATATACGTTATGTATGCGTAATAACCGTGTTCTTTTAGAGCGTCAGAGATCACATGCTCAATCGACTATAGCGGAGTCAAATAAAACTAGGTTAATCATTTAAATACGTGTTATAATAATAATTTGTTTAATTAAAAAAAATAATAAATAATCAGATGTATGAGATTCCGGTCCCATTTCCTTTAGCACCTCTTACGAGTAGCTGAAGGATGTCGCTCCAACCCATCATTTTATATTTAACTAATTTTGAAAAACATAAAAGTGGGGGGGAGGTTGAATTGGCCCCGCGCCCGCCATCAACAGTAGATTCCAACCATTGATCGGCGAACCTTCCTCGAACATGGGACGTGCACTTTTATAGTGCGCACACACTTTGTAAAATAATATACGTATAAAGTGGAACTAAAGTCCAACAGGTATCATAGACGTAGCTGAGGTGTATAGAAGACTCATAGTCTTACTAATAAACTAAACCGTGGTTCGGTAGTTTGCACAGTCGTAACTGCGGTGTATAAAATATTATTGTCTTATTAATAAACTAGACCGTAGTCCAGCAGATATCACAGCCGTAGCTGAGGTGTATAGGAGACTCATAGTCTTACTAATAAACTAAACCGTGGTTCGGTAGTTTTCACAGTCGTAACTGCGGTGTATAAAATATTATTGTCTTATTAATAAACTAGACCGTAGTCCAGCAGATATCACAGCCGTAGCTGAGGTGTATAGAAGACTCATAGTCTTACTAATAAACTAAACCGTGGTTCGGTAGTTTTCACAGTCGTAACTGAGGTGTATAAAGAGTAGCCAATGCCACAAAAATAATAATCAATGTGAGGATCAAAGTCTCATAAATAGTAAACCAGTTATCGCTGAGGAAAACTGTAGCCATGGGTTCAACCCTGGATTATCACAGCATCAAATCACTGTCTCTCATACCAGTTCAAGCGCACTGTCAGGCGGCCTAATGTAAGGAATACGTATTTCGTTCAAATATCCACTAACGCAGAGTGTTGTTATATCGTATATATATAATACGTAATAATTCCAAACATAGTGGAATAAAATTCGATGAAACTCATAGATTACCGCGTAGGAATCATACGAGTGAATATAACACAATTTGTTATATTTTCTACCGTAGTAGATTATAAAGTATGAATATACATCATAACCGTATAGTTGTGTGATCGTTATCGCCGTACTCTCTTATAACTAAAACTTAAAACTAAGACTTATATCTAAACCGTACGTTTCCTTAACTAGCTTATAAACCTATTATACGCTTCACATATTTCGTTTTACTTAAACCTAAAGTGGATATAAAACTTAACTTCAACCTACAACAGGCACACACCCGATACTAGTTTACCCAAACCAGCACAAAGCACAGATCATTAATTGCATGTGATAATCAATTTCAATGTGATATGCAGACTTATAACTAAATTAGGTGTCCTACTTCATGTCTCGTATGATATTCTTAACACTAAACTAAAGGGGCGTCCCTAAAAGGACGAACATTTTGCTACAAACGACACTTCTCGTATAAAACGATTAGTGCGCCATGATTGTGTATATAGTTATTGCAGCCTGGATGAAATCCATTATTTGAGCCCGTCACTGCATGAACGTATCACTTCAGCTTATTACAGCCTCCGCAACGCCCTGCAGCATTCGGTCGTGATACTGGTACTACCGATTGATGAAAGACATCAACAACGCCATCGTAACGTCAACCAGCCATAGCTCAGTACCACATAGTACATACACTACTCTAGCAACCCAGTAAGACAGAGTGAGGGATATTACCATATCGTTATACAGTAACCTCGAACCCCGAAACCATCTCACATAGGCAGCCTCCTCGGCAACAGAAGGGGGGACACCACCGTATCGCCGAAGACGTTATACAGTAACCTCAAACCCCGCAACTGTATCACCGAAGCAAATTCAAGACGACATCGCCACGAGGGACACTAATGCAGCGATCAAGCCGCACAGCCTCAAACCAAGCGTCGAATCATCAAGAATCCACCAGAGTATATGCAGTACAGTATTCGTGCGCGATCATTATGCATGTGCACAATACAAATATATTATAAAGGTTTTGTTATTAAACAATAATAATCTTAAAACAAATAGATCATCGTCTTTGTGATCGTACCAATAAGTATGCTTTTATGCATATGTCTGATAATATTTATAGAGTTTTTAAAACGACCGCTTTACGAACTTGCGTCCGTCGATCGACACAGTTTTACATTGAAGAGGTTAGATTTTAATTGTTACACGAACTTATGTTCGTCAATCATCACAGCAAACCTGTGATCGTACCAAAACTATGCTTGTATGCAATCTGTTTACTGACAATATTTATAGATTTCTTAGAACGACCGCTTTACGAACTTGCGTCCGTCGATCGACACAGTTTTACAAGAAGAGTAAACTCTTCAATATAGTATATTCCATAATTAATAGTCATTGAGGTAAACCTCTGACATCAGTATGTATCGCCCCGTACATACGTATTTGCAATTAAATATTTTCAATACGGCCACCATCAAACCGTTTTATATCATATTGATATCATTATTAAATTTTATATAATATATATGATGTCTCATTGAGAACATTCATTTATATGACGGCCTGCCATACCGTCATTTGTAATAATAATTTGTATTATTGCACGCGGCCGGTGCAGCGAGCGCGTCGCTCCGCGCGTTCAAATTGCACCGAGTCGCTGGGCATCATAGCCCCTATATATGCCTGGCGATGAGTATGACATTCGGCGCGGTCTAACGTTAAAATCAATACATGAAACATATTATTTATTACACGAACGTTATCCACAATAATGTATATTAAAAAAAAGTATGTTTATTATAATGCCATTCCTTTTATCATCCTTATTTATTACATGTATATGTATTCAATTACTATGCAATGTAATCTCTATGTATGTTTTTATGTTTCCGTATATGTATTTATGTGTGTATGTATGTATGTATGCATGTTTTTAATATTTCCAAAACAACGCGACCAATTTTGATTACATTTTAATACGTGCTTTATATGGTTCACCGACGACTTATATTGAACCCGGATAGTTGCTCTACAACATACTTTAAAAAAAATGTATTAAATCAATCACATTCATTCTCATGTATATAGTATAGTCCGTTACAATATCATAACATCACACATAAATACACATACACCTACACACACGAGGTGACGACGAATATAATATAATACGTAAAATCTGTGAAAAAAACTGACTTCAAAAACACAGCAAAAGCTAGTTTGTAAAACAGTCTGTTTTTTTTCACTGTGACCAATGTTTACGCAGCAAACGTACGAGAAAGGAGGTAGTCCGATACATACACTTCTAGCATTATCAACATCTACCCACAAACTTCAGTCTCGTGAACAAGACATTCGTAGATAATGTCGAAATATCGACCGAATAAAAATAAAAAACATGGTAAATATACCGTATTTAATAACTGAAATAAGAGGGCTGGTATTTTAAATTTAAACAAAACTTATGTGTGAAATGAATGAAATCTATTATTAGTGGTTGTAATTTGCGCAGTCTAGTCTGACTGTAGTGTTTTTCTACCGCTTCATAATATAACTTGTATTCTGATATTGTTGAGGGTACGATGTACCCACATTTTTACAATTAACAAAAATGATATAAAAAAGGTCTCAGAGATAGCTTCAAGCAATGATGTTTTAGTAAACAGATGTTATTAACGCGCAAAAAGTAAAGACTAGAAAACGTCCTAATTAGGACGTTTTCCTTTAGTCGTTTTACGTAGTAATACGTTATAATACATCATAATTACGTAGTAATACGTTTTGCGTAATTAAAACATCTAGTTATCCCTTTTACTTATTGTTTTTATCAAGCTATCCTTTTTACTTTTAACGAAATGTAAAAATAAACTAAAATAAACGGTCCCCGGCGCGGCACACTTTTTTCTTTTGTTTAGTATGGATATAACATATCTGTTTATTAGAATATTATTAGCTTCAAGCTTGTTCGTCGTTAAATGTATTTTATGATTGTATTCAAAACAAAATCAGTCTTCTAATTATGTAATTAATGTGAAGTGATTTTTGAAAGTAAACTCTATGATAGTTAGAATAGTGTTGTGGATTATAAGAGGGAACGTTAATTGACAATTTGAAGGGTGTGTGAGCAAGTGTAACAAGCACAATGGATAACATCTTAATAGCGAAGGTAAGGCAATAAAACTATGAATTAGTAAATAGTTGTTACAGTGTCAATGTATGTGAGCGGTGGTGAGGTCTTATCATTAGGTGGTGCATTTACCCGTCCTACCAATATTAATATTATAGATGTGAAAGTAACTCTTTCGGTCTGTCGGTCGCTCTTTTATGGCCAAACCGCTGAGCCGAATTTGATGAAATTTGGTATGAAGCAAACTTGAACTCCAAGAAAGGTTATTTTTCAGCCTAACTCATGACAACCAACACCCTAAAACGCGAGAGAATTCGCGGGCGACTACTAGTATTAATTGAGTGAGTATCTTAAAAATATACCGAATCAATTTTGTAGGAACAGATAGAACATGTTTTGGTATCGCAAATTAGAATCAGTTCATTCATTCAGTTTCATTCAAAGAGAAAATTTCGCTTTGTAATCATAATACATTGAGCTTGTTCATTCTGTGGGCCGTTAAACGTTTCGCTAACGAACTCCAGTACAGGTACAGAAAATAAAGCGGTTGCATGGCAGGAGTAAAATGTATTATGCTACCGACAAAGCGATATCTTAACGCACGTCGGAAACTGCTCTCGGGCGCCACGTGTTTTGATATCGCGATCATATTTTTAATGTTTATTTCAAAGAGAATTGTTCGTTTAGTATTTATGTACTTTTACAATTAAAAATGAATTGGTTTCAAGTCTTTGTGCAAGCCCGTATAGGTAGGAAACCCACTCATAATATATTCAGTTTAAAAACAACAATACTTTGCATTGATATGTTTTTGTACAGGTACATGATATTTCATAGTTTACTTTCCAAGATTGGTATTACGTTGGCGATGAAAGAAATGATCGAAATTTCATTTGCATGATTTTATTGTCAATAGGCGATGGTGACCATTTATCATCAGATGGCGCTTTTTCACAGGCCTGCCTACGTAAAATGTATATTTAAATAGGATAAACCAGATATTTTTATTATCAGTTTTTATAAACTTGTAACGAGTTTACAAGGTTTTATATTCATAAAGAAAAAATAAGCGCTTCATCATCTCACAGCGCTTTCGTGATATCAAACAATTCGTGATACAAAAACGATGGTCAAATAAATAAAGCTATTATAACATGCCTCCAAAATACTTTTAACTAAGTAGAATACTGTAAAGCAGAGTGCCACCAAATAAAAAATAACTCATAAATAAAACACAATGACACGATAGACAAATTTCATGTAGCTTAATAATTACAATTAATTTAATTATATATAGGCGTAACAAGATTTTAACACTTTCAATTTTGCTGACGCGTTGATAATATGACTACAATATCAAATTTACTTAATTTTTTCTGCTTAAGTTCACCTCATATTATAATTATATAATAATTCAATAAACGCAAATTTTAAAATGTGCTCTAAGTCAATATTAGGTTAAAATGAATGTTATTTATGTTATTATTCAAATAATAAGGCACGGATTCAAACAACTTCATACCTTTATGTCATTTTATAGTTATTAAAAAAATTATTGTTTCTCTGACATACATTGTAAATGATTGGAAAAGAGTAACTAGTGTGGTTGTAGCCAGTGCTTTTCACTACAATCTAATTTCCAAAATGACGGAAACTTTACATTTAATTCTAAACATGAGGTTTCATCAGTCTATTCGAATAAAGATTATTTAAATTTTGTATTTGAAACAAACAACTGGTAGGTTATTTCGAAAAATGTAAATTGCTTTCAGCAAACCAATACGGTTTTGGAAAATGTAAACCTGCCGCGCATGCATAATCTTGTAAACTACGTGACTAACGAACTCGATACAGGTAAATAATGTTTGTCAATTCATCTCGAATTATGAACTGGCCAGTAATACTAATTAAACCGTCAAGCTACGTACTATACACAACATACGCACGCACACACAAACACGGACGCTTTCTACAAAGTGTGCGATGTTTTCGTATGTGTGCGTGTTTTGTTTGAGATTGAAATATTTTTTTTTAATATTTATATTGGTTACCCCTGAGATGGTCCAGTGGTTAGAACTTGTGCATTTTAACCGATGATTCCGTGTTCAAACCCAAGCAAGCACCACTCAACATCATGTGCTTAATTTGTGTTTATAATTTCGTGCTCGGCGGTGAAGAAAAACATTGCGAGGAAACCTGTATGTGACTAATTTCATAGAAATTCTGCCACATGTGTATTCCACCCGCATTGGAATAGCGTGATGGAATCTGTTCCCAAACCTTCTCCTCAAATGGAGAAGGCCTTAGCCCAGCAGTGGGAAATTTACATACCGTTGTTGTTGTTGAAGAAGAAAATAAATTCACTAATTCATTCAACGCTGAACCCATTCAGTCCTATTTCAAATGTTGCATACATATATAAAATTCAGCATTTCAATCGTAAAGAATGCATTTGATATTTCCTCGGTACAAAAAGTAGTTTCATAGTGACACGTTCGTTCTCATAGCTCTCTCACAAAGCAACTGCATTTCAATATCTAACTCAGTACACGGGACATAGTGATCGAGATACAAATATACGACGGGCTATTGTGAGCTGCTCCGTTTCGGGACAGAGTTTATTGACAGGTCTATTTAAAGCATTACATTTCATAGAAAATTGAAGAGTCTGCAAGTACTATTGGGGTCTTAGTGCAATTATTCTATACTTATGAAGTAACATGTCCTGACTCATCATAGATTAGCGTAAATTATTAAACTTAAAGGTCATGACATTTTGTGAATTGTATCGTTTTATTTAAATCGAACTATAGAACACTTTACTTGGAATTATACCTTTTTTTATGGTACAGGTTGTCGGATGAACATATGGTCCGTCTGATGGTAAGTGGTCACCTTTATGTACCCTTTATACCGTGGTCCCTTGTGCCTGTAGTTACACTGGCTCACTCACCCTTCAAACCGGAACACAACAAAACTAAGTACTGTTGTTTGGCGGTAGAATAACTGATGAGTGGGTGGTATCTACCCAGACGGGCTTGCACAAAGCCCTACCACCAAATAAATGAACAGCAACATCAGAATATGTAAT
Source organism: Vanessa cardui (assembly GCF_905220365.1). Classification (NCBI taxonomy): domain Eukaryota; kingdom Metazoa; phylum Arthropoda; class Insecta; order Lepidoptera; family Nymphalidae; genus Vanessa; species Vanessa cardui. Next base: position 254,877 of record NC_061132.1, read on the forward strand.
TTAATTTAGAATTATCAAATGTACTAAATCCAAGAGTCAATTCAATACACAATACATCACTCGTAAAAAGTAGTTTAAAACTCATTGAAAATATATTCTTGAATAAATCGAGAGTGTATAACCCATTATTCGCGGGTAAAAGTAATAAAAAAATTGATGAGTGTGATGTGTCAGTGTCACGCTTTTTTCATATTTTGCGCAAAGATAACTCTTTTGACATTTAATCAAGGCAAATGTGAACTGGCCCCCGTTGCTTATTACTTACGAGTCGTGTTTTGATTATTATACTATTCCGTTTTTATAGCCGTTTAATTTATTTTTTTTGACATGAATTTCAATACATTTAGGGTTCCGAAACCAAATGACAAAAAATGGAACCCTTATAGATTCGTCATGTCTATCTGTCCGTCCTCATGTCATAGCCTTTTTTCCGAAATTATAAGAAGTGTACTGTTGAAATTTGCTAAGTAAATGTATTCTTTGAACCAATGTTTTGTTAACAATAATAGAAAAAAAAAAAAAAATTTTGGGGGATGCCCATACTTAGAACTGAAACTCAAAAATAGTCTTTGCATCAAATCCACACGTGTATCGTTCGTACATATATGCGTATATCTATGGATAGGTCTTCAATAAATAAAATTTTAACAAAAAGAAAAACCGACTTCAAACAAAACACTATTTTAAAACAAATGAATATGCACGAAAAAGTAATAAAAATAATTGCGTATTCAACATATTTTTTAGAGTCTTCCTAAGTTAAATGAAATGAAAAATATTAGACTACTTAAAAGTCGATTAACGATTATATCATGTAGTTATAGTTATTGGTATATTTGGAGCCGGTGTCGGCCACGGTGCCCTTGCCCCAACAATCAAAAGAAAGAAGCGATACGAGCCCCTTGATTGATCCAGTATATTATTGTGTAAAAGGTAATTTGTAAAAAACATATTTGTTAAAGTATTCTCGTATTGTTTTTTGATAGATATACTGTAGGGTTTTATTGGCTGACACCGACTCCAAATATAACAATAATTATAACTACATGATATAATCGTTAATCGACTTTTAAGTAGTCTAATATTTTTCATTTCATTTAACTTAGGAAGACTCTAAAAAATATGTTGAATACGCAATTATTTTTATTACTTTTTCGTGCATATTCATTTGTTTTAAAATAGTGTTTTGTTTGAAGTCGGTTTTTCTTTTTGTTAAAATTTTATTTATTTTTTGATTTTAAGTGAAGCTGATGTTGACTAACTAATTTTTTTTAATATGGATAGATTAAGCGTTCGGTTTATATGAGTCAGAAACTACTTCGAGGACAATTTCAAAGGAAACTTGCGAATAAAGCAAAAATAGACTTTCGAAAATGCGGATTTAATACGTCACGAGGCGTGAACTACAAGGATCCCTCGAAAGAGCTGTAATCGAACTCAGCAAAAAAACTTTGAAAAAGACCAACTATATTTCGTACATCATATGACATCACATCACATACACAAAATTTGATTAAAGATAGTAAGAAATTCTGCCCCATATCGCACCCTAACTGCGAGCCGTATAGGAGTTCCATCACTACATAATATAAAACAAAGTCGCTTTCTCTGTCCCTATATCTTTAAATCTACGCAACGGATTTTGATGCGGTTTTTTTTAAAAGATAGTGTGATTCAAGGGGAAGGTTTGTGTATATAATACATGAACAATATAGTAAAGAAACACTGATAATTTTAGAAGTTTGCGATGTGATGTCGTAAATAAACAAATTCTGTAGTATATTTAGTATCAGTATTGCACCCGTGCGAAGCCGGGGTGGGTAGCTAGTTGATTATAATATTCGACAATGATAATTACATAAACATAACCACATTACGGAAGGTGACTCAAATATCCAAATAACCTATAAATAAAAGATTCGACCGAGTATCGCTAACGTGCTCCTCAGAATTGTTCCGTTCCCTTCCGTTCCGTCACTTTGTCATGGATCCTGTGCTCAGAACCTTACCAAACTTTCACCAAATTACCCTTGAAGTATATATTTTATAATAAAAAAAGAATTATCAAAATTGGTTAACGTGATTTTCAGTTATTCACCTATTTGTCGCGCATATACATAACGCAAATTTAAGACTTATGTCGTTTTCACATGGATACCATCATCGGAAAAAAAAATAAAAAAATGGGACCCCAAGGGAAGCACTACCTTTCAAACAAAAAAAAATTATCAAAATCGGTCCACCCAGTGAAAAGTTATGAGGTAACAAACATAAAAAAAAAAAAAAAAATACAGACGAATTGATAACCTCCTCCTTTTGGAAGTCGGTTGAAAATGATATGGAGGATTTTAATACCATTTTCCAAAGTGGTCAAATGTGTGTCTCCCTCCCCTGTAACTTTGGAAATAAGAGAATGATAAAACTAAAAGATTTTTTTGATGAACGAAAATGTATTTGAACGAAATCTAGTTAGTATATTTTTTAATACGTCATAAATTGTAAAACGTAATTTACTTTTCATTCAAACAACTTAAATTTAAAAATAAAAAATTGAATTTCATAAACATAAACCTTGTTATTTGCTGCTACGGAACTCTTCACGAGCAAGTTCGACTCGAACTTGGCCCCTTTTTTTATATTATTTATATATGACATCACCTATTTTTATATATAACATCACAGTATTTTTAAATTTTGAAAAAGAGTAATTACTGAAATTTTTGCCGTTTCTTATCTGTAAAATCTACTTTCCGAAACAGTGCTAGCTTCACTTAATATAGTTGTTGAATGACGATTCAAAAGTGCTTGTAAAAGCCTACTTTAGATTTTTTTTTAATTTGATATATAAATCGAATATCATTCTAAAGTAAATAACGCAAAATAAAAGTTCATATGACCTTTTTTATTCGCAAATGTCGATTAAGATTCACGCGTTCTTTATCCTAGGATTTCTAGGCTCGATCAGATAAAGGAATATACATAATGAAAACGTATTGCTCGTTGTGTATCACATCCCAAGTATAAAAACGAAAGACTTGTTTTCTCAGGCACATTCTCACAGAAAATAAATATGATATTTTTTCTACTTTTTGTTAAACAAATTCAACATTACCTAATGTTTATTATAAAGTAACTAGCGCCCCGGCTTCGCACGGGTGAAATGTGCAACTTTAGCACAAAAATATTTGAGTGTGATTTTCTAGTGCATTGTCTTGAATCACTGTATCTATTAAAAAACCGCATCAAAATCCGTTGCGTAGTTTTAAGCATTTAAGCATACATAGGGACAGAGAAAGCGACTTTTTTTATAGTATGCAGCGATTACAATAATTCTAGATATCCATTCTGCGATCAACACACTAACCAGCGTGGTTTATTTGCCACCGTGTAGGTATTTATTTCAATGATTGAAAATTGTATTGCATTTAATATTTAAACGTAAATTCTGTCGTCGAATATAAAATATGAATGAGGAATTACGTATGGAATATATGCAGAAGAACTGTATAATTGTGACCCATTCGAATGCCGCAAATCGCTAGCTGTATATGTAACCGCTGAGCCGTCGCTCGTTATACAGTACGATATATATATGTATACATCAGCTCAGCGGATTTGGCACGGGAACGCTAAATGAATATTATCAGTTCGCGTTGTGTCCCTTGTGTAAATAGATAGTATTTGTGTTAAAATATATATTCTAATATTTTCTTTTTATTTCGTTACATTATATTGGAACTATATGTTTAACAAAAAAGAAGGGGAAGGTACTTTGTCCTATTTTATACTGAGACTAGCGACCCGCCCTAGCTTCGCACGTGTGCAATACTGATACTAAATATACCACTGATTATGCTATTTTTGAGATCACTTTAGAAACTTCTAAAATTGTCAGTATTTCTCTACTACACTGTATATTTAATAAATACAAAACCTTCCTCTCAAATCACTATCTATTAAAAAAAAACCGCATCCAAATCCATTGCGTAATTTGAAAGATCTAACCATATGTAGGGAGAGATAGCGGTAAGGGATTCCTTTATAATATGTAAAATGGAATATATATAAATTACATTAAGTGACCTCAATTACTCATATTGAAGTTTACGTTAATTATTCCTTTAATAAAATTAATCGCTTAAATAAGACTGTATCTGTGCCTTGGTTTGGTTATAATTTTCTGCTTTATTTGGATATTTGAAAAACGATTTACAGTACCATCGACAAGAGGCATTTAACAGTTAGTCTGTTCCTAATTTTGAAGTACACTTTATTTATGGTAAGATTAATTTAATTAATTTTCAACAAAAAATACACTAAAATAATTCTTGTGGTCAAAGAATATTTTACCGAAAAACTATTAAAACTGTAACACAGTAATAACTGCGAGGCCTACAAAATATTATAACAAAAAAAGCTCTTGAAATAATTTTACTTTTATTTATTTTGTGTGATGTTGCTTTAGGGTAGTGATAGGCGAGGAAAATATTTTATAAACGGCAAACAAATAAACGAGTGTGTTTCGATATTCAAAGGGAATCACTTTTATTAGTCTTTTATTGTATTCAAATGAGTACTAATTGAGCCGAGATGGCCCAGTGGTTAGAACGCATGAATCTTAACCGATGATCGCGGGTTCAAACCCAGGCAAGCACCACTGAATATTCATGTACTTAATCTGTGTTTATAATTCACCTCGTGCTCGATGGTGAAGGAAAACGTCATGTTCTGTAATCTGCATGTGTCGAATTTCATAGAAATTCTGCCACATGTGTGTTTCACTAAACTGCATTGGAACAGCGTGGTTGAATATGTTCCAAACCTTTTCCTCAAAGGGAGATGGGGCCTTAGCCCAGCAGTGGGAAATTTATAGGCTGTTGATGTTGTTGTTGTTGAGGAAGGCGAGGAGTGAGGGAGGTCTTGAGCATGTGGATGGATATAGAGGTAAGGGACGAACAAAGAACGATGGATGGATTGTGTGAAAGACGATATGGTTAGAAAGAATGTTACTTGTGAGATGACATCCAACAGAGAAGTATGGATGGAGAAGACATTCTGCACTGACTCCAAGTAAAATTGCGATTTAGGCATGAGGATGATGATGACAATAATGACAAGAAACTCATTTGCAACTCCTTGCTAAAATAGGTATATTATAATTACTGCATAACATATATTATATATGTGTAATATAATCAAACATTATGCGTATAACATATCATGTAATATAATAATAGCAAAGCTCAGCAAACGTACTGAGTAAATATAATTGGAGGCTATGTATATTTACTTGGTGGCAGGACTTGCGTTGATATGCTGCAGCAACACCTGCGGGCAGATTACGACAAAGTGGGCCTTAAGGAAACCATGGAAAACAAACATGTGACCGGTCAAACGATTATTAAATTCGAGGAGATGTTATACATATAAATATTTAGTTTTAGGGTGTTTGTTGTCATGTGTTAGATAAAAAAGTGAAAATGACTATGTCCTTTCTTGGAGTTTAAGTTTCCGTCATGCCAAATTTCATCAAACTCGAATCAGCAGTTTGGTCGTAAAAGAGCGCAAGACAGATGAACAACGTTACTTTAAAAAAAACTTTCTCATTTATAATATTAATAAAGATTGTGTGTATGTAACGGAACTCCTAACCGGATGGAGTAAGTCCCTGGACACTTTGGTACAGAAGGATTATTATTCAATACGTGCTTATACAGACGATAAAAATGCGTGCAGTTAATACTAACTGACTTATTTATTTATTTATTTGGATAACCAACAAAAGTAACATTATTACATGCATTATATTATAAAGCTAATGACAATGACTTAAATGTTCTTTTAATTATAGGTTATCACATCATGCAAATATATATATTGTAGTGTATCAAAATTTAAATTAAGAAACAATAATGATTAAAAAACACAAGAAATCTTTTACATTATTACAAATAAATTAAGAATACAAAATTTGAATTAAGAAACAATAATGATTAAAAAATACAAGAAATCTTTTACATTATTCAATAAAACAATTACATTACATAACAATTAAACATTAACATATTCGATAATATTATAATATACAATTACCACGAAATTAAACACTATTACACTTCCGGCCCGGATACATTACATACACATGTAATTTTATATAAATAATATGACTTTCTTTTTGTAAATGTTGAAAAAGAGTAACTACGGAGTTTCTTGTCGGTTCTTCTCAGTAAGATCTACGTTCCGAGCTGGTGGTAGCTCCATTTAGTATAGTTGTTAAATGACGATTCAAAAGTGTTTGTAAAAGGCTACTTGAAAACAGTACCTATATTTTAATTTTGATTTTTGACGGTGTATATGGGTGGGTAATTTTGAGATCATGAAGTAAATACATTTCTGATGTCACCCGGACGAAGTAAGGTAACAAGCATTTGTACATGACTTTACCTCAAGGCTCGCTGTATTCACAATTTAAACACTTGACCTCTTATCCGCCTTGGAGGAGAAACTTAATAAAAGTAAAAATCCACGTCACATTGCAATCGCATTCGCAGCCGCGTAAGGCTCCGCTGTGTGAATGCTGAATAATATTTTTTGCCCGAGTCTACGGCGCGTTTCTACTATTATAAAGCGCTAGGCGAAATTATGAAATATTTTAAATAGTACATTTAGACTGAGTCTCTTGTAAAGTCCTTGGACTGATTTCATTCAAACAAGTATTTTATTTATGAAGTAAATTAAAATTTTAAATATAAGTCAAAACGTTTCAGTCCTGCAGTTTAAGAACTATAGTAGTCGTTTACGCTGTAGTGTACTTCTTTATGAAAAAAAATATATACCGTATTCAGTACTCGTGCAGGTTTTATATGTTTTTAATCTTAAATCTAAGTCAATAAAACATTCTATAGAGCCTTCAAGACGCTTGTATAATTTGTTGTGTAAAGATTATGTATGGGAGGGTAACCGTAGTGTGTAACATTCAGTGATCAAAGTGCCCCCTACTCTTTTCCAATGCAGACGTATTACAGTGTGCTAAGTAGTAATCATGCAAGTTTCCTAACGATGTTTTGCTTTATTGCCAACCTGAGGTCAGTTATTTTTTACAGATTATTATTTATTGTGTGACAAAAGCTTTGAGCGTTAGAAGTAATTCATTTGACTCATAAAACGCATAAAATTAACACTCAACATGATTAAACACTTTGAAAATTGTAGTACTTTTATCTTGTGGATTACTAATTAAATTTAAAAAATTATCATTAGTTTTATATGTAGTCTTGGGTCTGGGTGTTTGTGTTACCGTCGTTACTTCCGATTTTCCATAACACAAGTGCTTTAGCTACTTACATTGGGATCTGAGTAATGTATGTGATGTTGTCTCATATATATTTATATTTATTTACAATTAAATAGCTATTATTAGCTGACAATAAAATAAAATAAAAAATCACCCACGTTCGAATCTGACTTGCGCAAAATGGGCTCGGCAGATACGTCATGTCTCTTGTATGGGAGCCGCATTTAAATATTTCATACATTCAGATGTTAGTATTTTTTGTATTATAACTTTTAAAGTATCGCGGTGATAGACGGATAGTGGAGTCTTAGCAATATGGTTCCATTTTACCCTTTGTATGCGGAACCCCAAAAACGATACAGTCAAAGCAGAAGACATCACACAAATGAAAGCGAATAAAACACATGTGTGGGTTGTTGGCAATGCGGGCCTTTGTCCGGATTTATTCTCCTGAGTCACGTGAAATCGCCGTACGTTGTAAACGGACACTTAGCGCCCGTATACATCCACTGATAACTCTTATTTGTCTACTTTTTCTTTATTGATTGATATTTTTTGTACGTGTATTCTGAAATATATTTTTTTATGGTATAGGTTGGCGGACGAGCATATGGGCCACCTGATGGTAAGTGGTCACCATCACCCATAAACAATGACGCTGTAAGAAATATTAACTATTCCTTACATTGTCAATGTGCCACCAACCTTGGGAACTAAGATGTTATGTCCCTTGTGCCTGTAGTTACACTGGCTCAATCACCCTTCAAACCGGAACACAACAATACTGAGTACTGTTATTTGGCGGTAGAATAACTGATGAGTGGGTGGTACCTGCCCAGACGGGCTTGAACAAAGCCTTACCACCAAGTATGAATGAGAAGACTCAAATGACGGTCGCGATTGACTTAACATTTCTATGAATTTATTGGAACTTAATGCTTGGCCGGAGTAAATCACTGCACTGTCACGACACTATTGTCATAGTGTGTATTATTATTACTAAATTTAATAAAATGCAATTTAACGATTTTTGTATTTTGATCTCTAAGTTTAGCAAACGAAATGTGTTCTTACAGAGTTTCCTAACACACCTCTCTCTTTTTATATACACACAAACGACCCGCCCCGGCTGAGCACGTGTGCAATGCTCTGGGTGTATGCTGGTTTTGTTTATACTTAATACTTTCCGAACCGGTGGTAGCTTCGCTTAATTGTAAAATGACGATTTAAAGTGCTTGTAAAAGCCTACTTAAATAAAGTTTACTTTGATTTGATTTGACTACACGTCTCATATATGAAAACCTTCTTATCGAATCACTCTATCAATTAGAAATAAGCGCATCAAAATCCGCTCCTTAAGTTTAAAGATCTAAGCATAAATATGGACAGACAACTGTAAGCGACATTGTTTTATACTATAATGATAATGATAAATTATTAAACAAAATAATATAATACGTGTTTAAAACAAGCGTAAAAATATTAAAATAAATAACTTATCACAGAGCGGCCTACCACGTATTGCAAATATTGCATCCAGCGTTGGCCGGGCCGGCACACTTTGCGTGAGTACTTCCAGCGCCGCTAGGCGAGCTGGCGCACACTCTGCGTTAACGCTCATGCCGCTGTGAGCAAACCGACAGCTCTATTACAAAAGCTCGTTGATTAACTCCCAGAGTTAAACAAACCAAGCGAAACTTTTAGTGAAATCGACTTGTGAATACAACACGAATCTCTAATGTTTATGAGAAGGTCAACTTATCGTTTGAAAATATTTTTGTTTATTTATAGTACATTGCGTTTATTTGTTTATCAAAGTACTGAAAGCGATTGTTTAATTCTTCAATGTACTATCATATAAAGTCGCTAGTTTTAAATTACATTTAGCTCGCAAATGTTTAGCACGTCTTAGGTATATGCTTCGTCACTTATATTTTGAATGTTATTGACAAAAATATAATATATATTTTTTTATTTACAGATTTATTTTAAACTATAAATTGTTTAAAGACCATATTTTATATACGTCTTACAACTTGACTTCGAGTATTGAAACTATACCGAGCGCTACGCTGTCAAAGGCAAAATTAATGTAAAAGAATTACGTTCGTCAAAAAGTAGTCATTGTCAAAGTTACAAATTAATGGTCAATACACGTAACTTGTGGATAAATATCCAGTGCAGTAAACAAGACTATATTATGATAAAACTACTCACGTAACATTAATTTATGTCTCTATATTAATTTACCAATGGATACATATATTATTTATCCGGTTATTGTATATTAATTATGTACTTTTACCGCCCAACCTCGAATTCCATTTTCTTCTCTACTCCCCGTTCAGAATCCACCGCCTTTTGTTTTTCTCGTGCCAGGCAGTACCAGCTCGCCGCACCACGCCACGAGAGGAAGTGACGGGAGGCCTACAATACGGTGTAGATAACCGAATCAATAATTATACTACTAAATGTTATTTAATTAAAAAAATTTATTTAAAAATCATGACATTTTTTTTATTGGAGAACATCACATACATTACTCTGATCCCAGTAAGTAGCTAAAGCACTTGTGTTATGCAAAATCCGAAGTAACGACGGTACCACAAACACCCAGACCCCAGGCGATATAGGAAACCAACTGTCATGCATCGGCTTGGCCGGGAATCGAACCCGGGACCTCGGACCAGCGTATCAATGAAAACCGGTGTACACGCTGCTCGACCACGGAGGTCGTCAAATGATAAGAAAATTCGAAAATTAGCCGAATTATATATAACAAGCAGTCGCCCGCGCATTCCCTCGCGTTTTAGAGTGTTGGTTTTCATGTGTCAGGCAAAAAAGTAGCCGATGTCCTTTCATGGAGTTCAAGTTTGTTTTTTATTGGATTTCATAAAATTCGGTTCAGCAGTTTGATCGAGAAAGAGCGACACACAGACAGAGTTACTTTCACATTTATAATATTAATATAGATTGTGGCAAACATTGTGGAGAGTGTATTGATAAAAAAATAGATACAAAACAAAACTAAGCAAGAAGTAAAAATACAGACACAAATGAATATAGAACGAAAATTTCTCTTTGAGCGAAACGCTAAAAATACGAGGTACCTCGCGATAGCACAACACGTTGCGACGCGAAACGCCGGCTCCACTAAACCCGGGCCGGTCTCGTCATTTTAGCACTACTAACAAAATCAAAATATTCTTTATTATTTCACAAACTGTAGTGTGTGTGTTCCATAAACTTCCTTAGTTTATGGCACTTTTCTAATCTAGACAATATCGTGTTACGAATTTATTCGTATAACAATTAGAAAGAGCACTTGAGTAACTTGGGTTACGAGAAAAGAGACTAATATATAAAATATTTTATTAAAAAAAATATTATTTGAAGCTCAAATCAAAGCACCATCCAATGCCATCCAAAAGCTTTGCATTGCTGAGAGATTATGGATCACTCTGTGGATACAGATATCACACTATCACATTTTATCGGGGAATGTTCTAAGGAATTGTTTGGGTTAATCCCGGCTGCTGAATAGTTATGAATAATTGGATCTTAAGAATTATAAGGCATTTTTATGCCACATCCTCACTCATTACTACTTATACAAAAGGCAATTGTTAATTATAACTTCTCTACTAGTAACAATAGGGTTATTTCTTGCCTCAATTAAGGGGAATTCCTATTTACAGATGCTTCTATCATTCTTGCTACCTCTTCTTCTCTTTATCTTAAAAGGCGTTAATAAATGCAGTAGCTATTTCGTAATTTCAGTATACTCAATTCGTCTTTTAATTAAAAAATTTAAACAATTTTAATGTGAATAATTACGTTTATCACAAAGCTACGACTTTTTCAAACAAAAACTCAAATATAACAAAAAATTTACGCATCCCGCTAACGAGGCATTTAAATTACAATCCGAAAATTCAGCTTCAAATGTCTCGTTCTTCTTATTTCACGTCGGTTCCAGTATTTTTGTTCGCAGAAGATTTTTTGGGGATTTCACTGTACTGGACAAATCCGGCCGTAGTGAGCACTCGTAAATGTATTTTTACTATGTGTTAAATTAAATGAAAGGCTTATGAGTCGAGATGGCCCAGTGGTTAGAACGCGTGCATCTTAACCGATGATTGCGGGTTCAAACTCAGGCAAGCACCGCTGATTCATGTGCTTAAATTGTCTTCATAATTCATCTCGTGCTCAGCGGTGAAGAAAAACATCGTGTCATGCATGTGACAAATTTCATAGAAATTCTGCCACATGTGAATTCCACCAACCCACATTGGAACAGCGTGGTGGAATATGATCCAAACTTTCTCCTTAAAGGGAGAGGAGGCCTCAGCCTAGTAAGAATTTACAATTTACAGGCTGTCGTTGTTGTTGTTTTAAATGAAGGGCCGTGAAATTATCCATACTAATATTATAAATGCGAAAGTATCTCCGTCTGTCTTTCTGTCTCGCTTTCACGACCAAACTATTGGACCGGTTTAAATGAAATTTGGTACACAAATAGTCTAGAGTCTGAGAAACGACACGCGCTCCTTTTTATTTAAAAAAAAAGTGTTGTCAACAAAGAGATCTCACATCAATTTAATATTTCAAGTTAATTTGTAAATATATTGATATTTTCTTAGCGAGCAAGGCCAAGGTAACAGCTAGTACTTATTATATGGGAACCTATTAAGTCGGTACGACTTGACGTTGGACATAACGACTTAGTTACCAAGTTTGTCTTGTTTGGTTGCCATATTGGCGATGTCTATTACATATAATGAAATCGGAGTGTCTGTTTGTCATATCAAAATATCCGCTTTTTCTAAATAAACATGCATGTATTCACGGTACGTATACTAAAATTTAATTATATCAATATTTGCCTATCTGTTTGTTCCCGCTAATCTCTGAAACAACTAAACGGACTTCAACTGGCAAATAGGTGATGTAATAAGGAGTAACTTAGGCTACAACATTAACTTTTTTTGTGAAATCCAAACGCGCCCGAAGTCCCTGGCATACCTAGTTATTTATAACTTGTAAGTCTTATATTTTTTTTACATATTTATATGAAATAGGCGTTTGTCTTCCATCTCACCTGATGGAAAGTGTAGATGAAGACGAAGGTGGTACACGCCCATCCAAAAGAAACCTGTTCACTCTACTCTTAAAGGCTCCGGAGTTTAACTTATCAGGAAAAATAGAAGCAGGCAGGTCGTTCCAAATCTTTGCGACTCTTATCAAAAACGAGCTGACAAATCGTTTAGTTCGACTTTTGGGTATGTCAACGATGAATGGATGAAACTTTTGTCTGTGCCTAGTAGTCCGATATATATACGTATATATGGTCAGTGATAACCACTTACCAAACCATTTTCCAGTACGAATATACATTAGAAATAAAAGAAAATATTAACCGGAGTAAGTTTCATCAGTGCTACCCATGGGCCGGGCCGGCTTAGCCCTACTGGCCATTTTGGGAAATGGATTTAGGGATTCAGTTTCGGCTTGCTAGATAAACATGGGGCAGTTTATGTCCGATATTTACTGATACCCTTACAATTATTTTATAAAATGAGATGTATAATAAATAAAAATTAAGTATATTAGATTTTTTTAGTGCTTCCTCGAATTTGAACCCGTATTGTGCGTGTTCAAGATGGCTGAAGCTGTGATCTTATTGACTATGGGATGATAGCTTCACACAAAAAAATCGATTATAGTGTTATCGTTGCTAAAGATGTACACAAAAAGGAGTCCTGACTGCAATTTTTTAAATTGTTACAATTGAATAAAAAAATAAATATAGAGAGCGGTAAAAAGTTTAAAGCGTTCAAAATGCCTCTGTTGCCAAATTCAAAAAAAAATATTAAGGAACGCTTGTGTGCAAAAGGTTACTATACAATTAATGAGTTTATGATCGATAGCACACCTTGGGAATGAAACGATCGCCTCCTGGCTATTTCATCTCATATTAAATTGTTTAAATAATATATGATACAAATAAAAAAAAAAAAAACCCGCTGAGTTTCTTTCGCCGGTTCTTCTCAGGTCAGGGTATTTTCTTTTCCGAACCGGTGGTAGTATTCCAATTGACCGTCAATAAGAAAGTGTAATATTGAATAAAGTTATTTGAGTTTAAGTTTACTGGCCGGCTGGCTATTATATTTGACATAAAAAAATATTTAAAAAGGTTTCGTCAGTTTAGAATAAAATGAAATCAAAAGAAAACCTGTCATGAGATTTGAAATACCTAAAATATCTTTTGAATGAACAGTAATTTTCGCGGTTTAATAATATCGCGCCTAAATAAAAATTAATATAAAATTAGATTCGTAAACACTTTTGAGCTGAGATGGCCCAGTGGTTAGAACGCGTGCATCTTAACCGATGATTGCGGGTTCAAACCCAGGCAAGCACCACTATATATATACATATGTGCTTAATTTGTGTTTATAATTCATCTCGTGCTCGGCGGTGAAGGAAAACATAGTGAGGAAACCTGCATGTGTCTAATTTCATCGAAATTCTGCCACATGTGCATTCCACCAACCCGCATTGGAACAGCGTGGTGGAATATGTTCCAAGCCCTCTCCTTAATGGAAGAGGAGGCCTTATCTCAGCAGTGAGAAATGTATAGGCTGTTACTTTACTTTACTTTAAACACTTTTGAGTGACAATTTTCTTTCAATATCAATAGTTACCTAAGCACTAAGCAGCTGAAATCGTATAATTATCCCCCGTGTAATCCGCAGCAGCCGAACGCTCCAAGCGTTTCATTAACAGAGGTAATATGAACGCGAATATAAAAGGTTTTTATCTTTGAACTTGTTTTGTTCTTCTTTAATTAAATAAACGTTTATTTCTTTTTCATTTCGAATAATATGGCTTCGTTCATTGAACTGTATTTTTTAAAACAATTATCATTTTATAGTTTTAAATTGAATTAACAACTCGCATCAATATTATTTTTATATCAAATTGCGACCCGCCCCGGCTTCGCACGGTTGCTATGCTGATACTAAACATATGTTACGAGCCTTAGCCTTCAATACGGTGTAATGACATTTGATTCTAGTATCATAATTTATATCATATTATTATTATTTATATACAAATATTATTGTAATTAATATTATTTTTAATGGCATAGCATTTAATACTGTCATGTAACACTATTTCTTATTTTAAATATGATTGAGCTGTCAATAGAAAACAATTAGACGATAGCGTGGCATTCTAAAAAATGATAGAGAGATTGAAGCATCATTGTAAATCGATAATATTATTTTGGCCATCCCGAACTACTGAAATTACACATGCTACAGAGTTTGTTTATTTACAACATAACATTAAAATCTTCTAAAACTGGCAGTGTTTCTTTACCATATCCATATATTATAGACAAAAATATTCCTATCGAATCACACTATCTATTAAAAATAAAACGCATCAAAATTCGTTGTTTTATTTTAAAGATCTAAACATCTATAGCATTAGGATAGACAACAGTAAGCGACTTTGTTATATACTATGTAAAGACTTATGTATCTTGTAGACCAACCATATACCTTATTCGGTGTTACACTGTAAGATTTAATACATACGTAACAGAAATCTATATGAAGCTGGAAGCGCATCTAACAGGATTACTTACTGGGAATCAATTAACAAATTTCCGTATATTGAAATTAGTAAAACACTTTAATAAGTAAATTGAATGATTAATCCTCAAAAGCACTAAAGCGCTGCCTGCTTCAAGGCGTAAAGTCGCATTTGGATCTATTTAATCAGGAAAGCGGTTAAATTATAGCCTTTCATTAGTATTGATTAACGCTCGTGCTTGGATGCCTGAGTTATATTACACTAGTTAAGCCTGTGGCTTGACTCAAGTGTATTTTATAAAAAAATGCTCATAGAAACTAGCCGTCACCTTACGTCATCCCGTCAACCCTTGGTGACGAGAGGTGAAAAAAAGGAACCTTGTGTCCTTATCCTTTTCTGGAAATCAAACTATTCCTATACCAAATGGTATCTTAATCGTTTAAGTATAAAGTTTAAAGAGATTACACACACACACACAAATAACAGTACTCAGTATTGTTGTGTTTCGGTTTGTAGGGTGAGTGAGCCAGTGTAACTACAGGCACAAAGGACATAACATCTTAGTTCCCAAGGTTGGTGGCACATTGACGATGTAAGGAATAGTTAATATTTCTTACAGCGTCATTGTCTATGGGTGATGGTGACCACTTACCATCAGGTGGCCCATATGCTCGTCCGCCAACCTATACTATAAAAAAGATAACAGTTAGACTTAGTTTTGCATTTATAACATTACTAGTTATCGCCCACGGCTTCGTTTGCACTTAAGGGGGTTGATTGTTATGTGTAAAGCAAAAAAATAGTCTATGTTCTATCTTGGAGTACATGTTTGCTTCACACCAAATTTCATCAATTTCGATTCATTGGTTTGGTCGTGAAGGACAGATGGACAGGCAGACAGAACTTTCACATTTAATATTAGTATTACAAATGTGTACCTTTGTTTTAAAGCTTAACGTGGATATGTAAGCTTTCTTAAGTGAAGAGATTTAAACAAGAAAGTCTCTGTACGAGCTTCTTCATTCGGCGTCTGAATCGATAAAAGGATTTGCACACTTGCGCACTTACACGATCGTTAGTATGCCGGCCAAAGTATAATTTATATGCGCAGTAAACCTATCTAGAGCTCAGTGATATGGAGAGTACGTGGTCAATATCCCTTTAGGCCTAAGGCCTGTTCACTAACCCATTTCATCAAACGTCTTGTGAACTAAGATTTTATATTCCTTGTGTCTATAATACTAGATCAATCACCCTTTAATAGAGGAACACAAAAATACCTGGTAGGTATTGTTACATGCCAAAAATAAATCAAAATCATTTAATAACTATATTATTTTAAGCTACCACCGGTTCGAAAAGTAGATTCTACCGAGAATAACCGACAAGAAAATCAGTAGTTACTTTTTTTCAACATTTCAAAATCAAATCTAATCAATTTAATTGAAGTACACTCCACATTGAATTGTCAATATAATACTACCAACGTTTCGGAAAGCAGCTTCTAGCAAGAAGAAACGGCAAGAAACTCGCATAGTTGCTCTTTTCAATAGAACATAATTATGATAAATAAGTGGTACCGTCAAGTAAAATGTCATCAGTGTAGAACATTTACATCGTTGTCATAACTCTCACTTGAGTTACGTGAAGAGGTTTAACTCGATTTCCATTTAACTAAGTCAAACTTATATGCATTTTCATTTAAAACTTTGCCTTCCCCGTTTGTAATTATAAAGTCGTTAGTTATTTTAAACTAATACTCCGCGTTTACTGAGTGAGCTTTTACGTGGAATTATGTAATTTGTGTTTAAGTATTGTCGAATGTAGTTTAATATTCAGTCCTGGCACACACATGCATAATTAACGTTGAAAGCGACTCGAGGTGGACCACTGCTTGGAATAAATGAAATTTAACTGCTTTTACTATAATGGAATATACTCTAATGTGTATTCACCTATCCGCATTGCGGCAGCGTGGTGGGTTAAGCTTTAAACCTCAAAGATATACTCTAAATCCAACAGTACAACGGACCATACCAAAACTCAATCAAACCATTATAATCATATATATATGGTATTAAGGTACAGTATTATTATTCTATGGGCAAATTGATGGTAAGTGGTCACTACAGTGGTTATTATAGTGATACATTGGCACTTTACAACCATTCCCTACAGTGTGAATACGCCATCAACTTTGAGAGCTAAGATTTTATGTCGCTTGAGCGTGAAGTTACACTTACCATTCGAACCTGAACACTTTAATCAATACTAATATTATAAATATGTCTGTCTGTAGCTTTGTCTGTCTGTCTGTCTGTCGTTCTTTCACTTCAAAACCCCTGAACTGAATTTGATAAAATTTGGTATATCGACAATTAGTACTTATATGAGGGAAACACATTAAATACCCAGAAGATTTTACACAAAACCCTACAAAGTAATATATTGATAAAATTATAATTAAAATCTAAATCAAGCGAAGAACTATATAGGATTTTGTTTTTACCGTATTCTCATTTAACAAGGCTTAATTAGAGAAAGTGTTTTTCTCTAATTAATCTCTCTAATGTATTTTAAAGTAAATATTGGTCATGATCACAGATTAAATCCGTTATAGCGCGGTGACCATTTAAATACACGACCACACTGTATTCTAGCTTCCTCTAGGGTATCCTATTACATAGATATATAGACAGAGCTTCCCATATAAACCTCCTTATAGATATTTGAAACTTGTTGTTTGTCACAAAAAAAAGAAAAGTAAAATAACAGCCTGTAAATTACCCCCTGTTGGGTTAAGGCCTCCTCTTCCAATAAGGGTTTGGAACATATTTCACCACGCTGTTCCGATGCGGGTTGTTGAAATGCACATGCAGAATTTCGATAAAATTAGACACATGCAGGTTTCCTCACGATGTTTTCCTTCACCGCCGAACACGAGATGAATTATAAACACAAATTAAGCTAAGTTAATATATATAATGGTGCTTGCCTGTGCTTGAACCCGAAATCATCCGTTAAGATGCACGCGTTCTAACCACTGGGCCATCTCAGCTCAACAACAATTCACAGAACCATTACAACTTTTATTTATTTAAGATTAAATAGAAATAAATTATTTATCATGTTAAGATAACTGTGAGTGAAGGTTCAGTCGGGGCCATCTTTACACGAGACAGAAGAAAAACAACTGCTTTTAATGAAAAATTTAATTTTAATTCAACGGAGTACTTTATTAAGTTTACATTCAATTTCGCGTCAGTTTGCTCCTTCACTTGCTATCAAATAAAATAAAAAATAAAACAGAATCGTCCTACACTTTTATGTCATATAACCGAAGCTAGTGAATGAAAATTACTGATTAGCTTATTGTAAATAATTGAACTGTATATTTTAAATTAAATGACATAAACATATTTATTAAGCGGTGTTTTATTTTTATTTAAATCAAGTTATTTTATAACACAATAACAATGTGAATTACAGTTTTTGATATTAAGTGTGTGGTTTTCTATTAACTTTATTATATCGGATATACATCAATATATCCTTTTTATACACTTTTAATTAATTAATTAGTTAAATGGGATTAATATAGAAAGATGATATCGTATGGCTTATACTGAACAATTTTTGACTTTATTTACATTTAAAGAGTTGATTATATTTCCAACTAATAGGAGTACTCAAGACGGTCATACCTATTTTACGAAAATATTTTTATTACCTTTTTAATCTTTGTAAGCCTAATTTTTAACGTAGGAGTATTTTTTTAGAATTCGCTACTGTTAATACATGAACATACTATAGAAACGACTAAAGCTTGTGTATATAGGTATTTCGAATTTTGCTTTATTTATTTTTAAAGTACAAACATCGCGTTCGGATTCTTTAATAAATAACTCGAAACGAAATATGTTAACGAATGAGTTCATAAAAAAAATCGAGTTTCCACCGACGAAAGTTATTGAAAAATATAACGAAGTCGAACAAATAACCGCAGCGATCCATCAAGCGGCCAGAATTGGATCCGGAGATACGGCCGAGGTGAAAATGAAACTATTAATAACTCCAAACACCGAAGCGATACAGATATCTTACTTTACATCGCCTTTTATTAATGAGAGCTGACTGACCTTAGAACTATATACCAAATTAAAAATATATTACATAAGAATATAAATAATAGCTAATACCAAAAACAAACTAAATTCCCCACTGCTGGGCTAAGGCATTTCCCTTTAGGGAGAAGGTTCGGAATATATTCCACCAAGCTGTTGAAATGCGGGTTGGTGAAATACACATGTGGCAGAATTTCTATAAAATTAGACACATACAGGTTTCCTTACGATGTTTTCCTTCACTGCCAAGCACGATATTATAAAGAAAAATCAAGCACATGAATATTCAATCCGCAATCATCAGTTAAGATGCACGCCTTCTAAACACTGGACGATCTCGACTCTATGTAATAGCTAATTCAAAGCTTTAATGATAAATATAATAAGAAGAATTTCATAGTAATAATGCATTTCTAAAGAAAATTGTCAAGTGGAATTCAAAGTCAATCGACGTAATTATTAGAACGCTTCTGAGAATTGAAGATGTCCTTATACTGATTTTCGTTGATTGTCTCCATCTGCTTATTATGCTCTTATAGCAAATTGAGATGCATTTCATCTCCTTTCTCACGAATAGAGCCGCGGGTGAGAATTCCTCGAAAAAATAAAAACCAATAACTTTTTACCAGATTGAACACAGAATCTCGGAATCAATAACCTATATACGAAATGGATGCAATAACGGCGCAGTCATAAAGTGCAAATACTATATCGATAATTACATTTTTTTTTAATTTACAAGAACATATTTATTTTTCGATACTCGATACCTCATTTTAGTTTAGGTACTTTTTTTTTTAAATTATTATGTCGTATAATATAGCTTAGACATTAATCGTAGTTGAGGAACGTGTTGTCACGGGTTTGTATATTATTGGTAGCCTTTAAAATAAATAAACCTTCACTGTTAGAAATGTATTAGTTCATATTTTTTCAAGCCATTTATCACCTTATCGAGATTAAAAACAAAACACCAGTTAAGGTAATTTTACACACTATTCACAAGAAAAGCAAAAATAAATGAACTCATTAAAAGTTAAAACCACAGCAAAGCTAAACCTGTAAACACTGCGGACTCGGAGCACGTGCGTTGCGGTAATAACCGGCTCATACCGGTTACGGGCTGGTTCTTATTTGTGTTGCCGGCTTTATGCTGATCTAACATCGCCCTGAACTCATTATAGCGGCTTTGTAGTCCTCGTAAAACATATCATGAGATACGTTTACATTTGAAAGTATGTTTAAAATTATGTAAATTAATATTTGTTAAGCTATAACATAGTGTGCTCAAATATTAACATTTATGCTGATGTATGGAGCTTAATAATTTTAATAGCTTTAAATTTAGAGTATGAGTTATAAGCGCCTTTAACACGCTATGGAAACCTTCAAAAGTGTACCCTGTCATGTTGATATAATAAATACGTAATCCTTCGGAGCTCCGGTTGTGACTAGAAAGAGTTCCATTCAGAAGTATGAGGAGAAGATGATCTCGCCCACTGCATCCTCCTCGGATCACGTTAAAGTCATCTGAAAAAAGACGCTCAAAGTCTCGTTATGCATATAATTTTTATTTTTGTCCTCTTGCGTTTGTTAAACCATTCATCCGATTATAAAATAAATATCAGCGTTATTTCAGGTAAGATTATTTTTTCTTACTCTTTTTTACGTTACTGACATATCAATTTAGCGGCTAAGCAAGGTAGATTGATCACATTTGTGAAGTGATAGCTATTTTTTCCAATAGACTGAAAAACTAACAATCTAGATTTGAACGCCCAAGAGTAATATGTGTGTCTGACATTTCAATCGATTTTTGACAAATATACTATTGTGATGGTGATTATAGCTTTTCGATTGACTTCGTTTAGGTCTACGATAGATCCACAATTATAGATCGTTAAAAGTGATGATTTTTTATCTGTAACATGTAATAGGTGTCCATTTCTATAGTAAAATTCCGCAGACATTTTTAACTTTACCGTTTCATAAATTCAAATCGTTTATAAAAAATACATTGTTAAAAAATTCATATTATTCGATACAAGATTTTGTAGATGATAAAAAAGCTTGGAATTAATACCTGTTGACTTCCAGGCAGGATACTAATATGATTGTATTTTTTAAATGTTGAAAAAGAGTAACTACTGAGTTTCTTGCCGGTTGTTCTGGGTAGAATCTACTTTCCGAACCGGTGGTAACTTCACTTAATTGTTAAATGACGATTCAAAAGTGCTTGTAAAAGCCTACTTGAATAAAGTTTACTTTGATTTTGATTTTGAATATAACCGAAATATTGAAATGTGAAAGTAACTCTGCCTGTCTGTGGTTCTTTCACGACCAAAGCGCTCAACCGAATTTGATGAAATTTGCTATGAAGCTTGAACTCCGAGAAAGTACATACGCTACTTTTTTGCCTAACACATGACAACCAACTCCCTAAAATGCGAGCGAAGCCGCGTACGATTACTAGTTTTTAATAAACGAAGAGATTTTTTTTTTGTGATCTTTAACTAAAACTTACTAAACTTACATACATAAAAATCGTATCAGGAGATGTTTCGGATAAGTTTTACAAGTGTATACACGACAGAAAACGTCTGTTAACGGGTTTGCTTGTGGTAATTAATGTGTTGCTATCATTTATATGTTAAACCCAACTCTATTGGACTTAGTTCATGCAGTGTGGTGACGATCAGTCAATCAACTGACAAACATCAATAAGTAATTCAATGCTCTGGATTGCACGGGTTTGTAGTGTAAATGAGTCTGTTTTATTGGATTGGTTGTACCTTGTGGTACTTCTTTAAGTTTTTTTTAGTTAACTTTTCTTAATTTATTGAATACTGTCGACCCGCCCCGGCTTAGCACGGTTGCTTGATATGTATTGTTAAATTCCAACCAAATTAGAAAGAAAGACACAGTACATAATAAACACACATTATAAAACAATAAGATGTATAAAAATAAAAAATAAAATAAAAAGAAAACCAGCAAAATAAAAACATATTAACCAACTGTAATTAATCACTAACTACAATATTTTTAATACAAAACAACACAATAATACTTAACGTAACCATTCAGCTTCCAAGTTGGGTTCACATAAAATCATTATAAATTGTAGTGTATGTGCTATTCTGATGTACAACCTCTATTACTCTACAATTTTATCCAAATCCGTTTGGTAGTTTTTTTGTGAAAGAGTAACAAATATAGGTATATACATCTTAACAAACATTCGCATTTATAATATTAGTAGGTTAGGATACAGTACCATTTAATTTATTGAAGGTTATAAAATTAAGTGATTCCGTTAACTGATTGCTTTTTAATGGTGTATTATTCAGCAAAACAATTTACACCAAGTATTTTCTTTTCGTGAGTAATTTTTAAGAACTGCTAATTTATCTACATCTGTAAAACTACTTCTCAAGCTGAGTAACGAGATATAGGTACGGCTCCCACCAGCTCCAACAGCTAACTAGTGAAACGAACTAATGTAACAGTCTTATTTCAACTGTTTCAGGGTTCCGTAATGACAGGTGTAAAGAACCATTGTTAAATATTTGTCTGTTATATACTAGCTTACTTATTCTTAATTTCGGATCAAGTATATTTTTAACCGACTTAAAAAAAAGGACTGTTCTCAATTCGACCGTATATTTTCTATTGTTGAGGCACATGCCCGTGGCTTACACCGGCTCCAAATATAGCAATTATAACTACATTATTTAATCATAAATCTACTTTTAAGTAGTCTAATATTTTTTATTTCTTTTTACTTAGGATGGCTCTAAAAATATGTTGAATACACAATTGTTTTATTACTATTTAGAGCATATTTATTTGTTTTAAAATAGTGTTTTGTTTGAAGTCGGTTTTTCTTTTTAAGTGCCAAGGATACTTACGCTTAATAAGCTAAATTATATAAGATCACAATCAGCATTTGTTCGTTTTTCTAAATATCTTTTTTACACACTACACATATGAGTCTTGAGGAATTCATTGTCGAACGTATTAGAGAAATCACAACTAAAAAGTTTTCAATATTAAACTCCTTCGATTGCTTTACTCTGTAGATACTTCGAGATACTGTAAGTACTTTCTTTAGGAATACAACTCAAACAATAACTCAGGAACTGTTAAGTGACAAGCTCTTTTTTCCTTACTGATAAAATTGTAATCTCAATCCTTTAATAAAAACTTTATAAGGTGTTATGTTTAAAAATCGAATTCAATGTGATTAAAAAGTCTTATCCGATTTTACGAACATATCAAAACCATTTATTTATAAGTGCTATACAGAACCATCACTGTACGAGAGCGACTCGCACTCGACAACTCTTTTTATTCTAAAAGTCCGTTCACCGCGGCGGGTTGGCGCATTTTTACTAGGAGTTCTAAATGAATTAGCCTTTTGTTTAAAGGTCGTTCACCTCTACAATTTTGAACGACGAGTTTCCCGCAATATGTAGTATGTTATGAGTATTTCGACATACTGCTTTTGTATTGACAATAATGTGGAAATATTTTATTTTCCACTATTAACAAATGTACAGAATGTTAAATAAATCCAGGATTTAAAGTGATCCGTGTTCAACGTCAGTTCCGAAAAGTTTATTGTTAAAATCCGACGCATACAAGTTTCCAAAAGATATTTCTTCATTTTACTTCGTGGTAGAGATTTATACAAGTACGACTCATCAGGAAATCTTATCAGGATGATCACGTAAACACCACACTACACAATATAAGTTTGCAAGGTTGCTAGCGATCATTGGGGATGGAAGCAATTCATAATGTTTCTCTCATCATTAACATCTTATAATTGCCCGATTACGTATTTTATAAAAAAAAACAAACCTTTAAGATCAAGTACGAGTTTAGACTCTAATTGAATGTATAATTATTTATACACGAGTTAATCTTATGGAGATTCAGTAAGGCTCGTGGATTAAAATCCACAATGAGTTTAATACAAAATTTCACTCAAGATATTCTGGTGATATTTCTAAAGGTTCTATTCAGTTAAGGCTTTGTTTTAGCTGTATGTCAACGCCGAGATTAAATGAACGAAGGACTTAAAACTTAATGGTGCTTGAAACTAAGATCTTCAGTTAAGAAACAAGAGTGATTAATTGTATTTTCTTGTTAAGTAACAACAATAGCCTGTAAATTTCCCACTGCTGGGCTAAGGCCTCCTCCCCATTTGAGAAGATTTTTTGGAACATACTCCACCACGCTGTTTCAATGCTTGTTGGTGGAATACACACGTAGCAGAATTTCTATGAACTTTGACACATGACGCAGGTTTCCTCGCGATGCTTTCCGATTCACCGAGGACGAGATTATAAACACAAATTAAGCACATGAACAATCAGTGGTGGTAAATGTCAAGCCAATTATTAAATACTTTTTTTCTACATCGCTAAATTGTTTTAACTCGTCATAAATTTCACGCTGCTATAGATGCACTATATAAAATAAACCTCACATTAAACAGACCATACAATATTGTCCGTCAGTTTAAATTTAACCTCTCGCCGCTTCATCTCAGTTAATCTTCTTCGTTGAAAAAAACGTAACATCTTTTATTTCTCAAGGACTTTCATCTAGACCTTGTCCGTGTTATTTTTAAACGAGAATATACTGCGGTTACATGACACAAGTTCTTTGGAACTAAATAATAATTTATAGTTATGAAGTTTTGAGACGCGTTTAAATTGCTTTTATTTATAGGAATCTAAGTTTAACCAATTACAATTGTGGATCATAACTGAAGATTGCAACTTGGGTACTTCTACTTGGGTTCAGGTCTGTATGCAAGTCAATCTGAATAGGTACACACCACATATTTTTTTGCGTTATATGAGACAGAAGGCTCACCTGATGGAAAGTGATTACCACCATCCATGGACATCTGCAACACTAGGGAGCTTGCAGGTGCATTGCCGGCCTTTAAGAAAGGAGTACGCTCTTTTCTTAAAGGTTTCCAAGAAAGCTGGTACCACAGAGTTATTTTGCAAGTCAGAAAACTGTTGTAGATTGTATATTCTCCCAAGAATATTGTTATATTTCGGCTTGAACTTGAAGAGATCGCTCTGGTACTGTATATATTTTTATTTTAAACTTTTTTTTCAAAAAACATACTTTAGTTATTGTATGTTATGTTTTGATTATATTAAATTTTATGGCGCTGAAGCTTATTTTGATAAGCTTAAACGCAATGAAATTTCATTGGCAAATTTAATCGCAGCGATTCTATGTGTAATTTAGTTTTAATTATTTAAGTGAGCGTTATAAATGAAAGCGGCTTATTTCAAATATTGTATCGCGATATAAAGCAAAATATGTTTATAAAGTATACGTGGATAGCCATAGCCACTCGCTTCGCGGAGCGTAAGTTGTAACTCAGTAATTGTAGAGTTGTTGTATGGAAATACAGTCCCAAGAGGACCGCAGATAAAGTATCTACGTGAATTTTAACTTTAATTCTTACGGGCTTTGAATTTGCATAATTATAGAAACGTTTGCTTATTGTTATATCACATTTTAAAGATTATATTCAATTATGGTGTTTTTAGCCTATTTCAATCTTAAGGGAGACAGCCCAAAAAGGGATGACTTGTGCAATATTGTAAATAGTATTGCATATTGCACAAGTGTGGGTGAACAAGCACAAGTGTGTCTGCACAGGTGCATTCTCTATTCCCTCAATTTTATAATCCGGGTTCTTGGGAATCTTGGGTTGTCTGGAAGAAATGGCTACTTAGCCATAAGACCGCCCGTTGTACTCTACAATATTATATATAATAATTGTATCATATTATAATGTGTAACGTATGGTGTACAATAAAGTATAAATAAATCCGAGTAGAGGCCAGATCCGGCCAGTTACCGAAAAAAAATTCGAAAGAAAAATCAAGTCACTTTATATTGACTTTATTTAAATATTCTCGCCCGGTTTGCGTGAAACGTGGAAATTATATAACTAAATAAAATTAATAAAAAATATACCAATAGTAAAATAAATCCATATTTTTTATAACTTACGTAACTGTTTTATATATAATATTAATGTTACCCTTAAAAGTAATCACACACTTTATAACTGTAACTTACAAGAAAGTAATAGTATAAATGACATATAAACTAACACGGCGAGTTCTATTCGTTTTCCATTTACTGAACACGGTGTTGAAACAATGTGATTCGAGCTTAAATGCGTTCGTGATTCGGAAATATCGAGTTTTGTGAGTCTGTTTTAACTTTAAACCGATAAGCCGCGTTCATTGTGAATTGCTCTTATCCATTGGAAACGTTCATATTATACGAAAGGCACGTCCAGGCTTCGAAGATACTTTTAACGTAACTGTCGACCTCCATGGTCGAGTGGTGTGTACACCGGTTTTCATGGGTACGCCACTCTGAGGTCCCGGGCCGAGTCGATTTTTTTTTTTTTTTTTATGGTATAGGTTGGCGGACGAGCATATGGGCCACCTGATGGTAAGTGGTCACCATCGCCCATAGACATTAACGCTGTAAGAATTATTAACTATTCCTTACATCGTCAATGTGCCACCAACCTTGGGAACTAAGATGTTATGTCCCTTGTGCCTGTAGTTACACTGGCTCACTCACCCTTCAGACCGGAACACAACAATACTGAGTACTGTTATTTAGCGGTAGAATAACTGATGAGTGGGTGGTACCTTCCCAGGCGGGCTTGCACAAAGCCCTACCACCAAGTAAATGTTACCATTTACACATACAACATACCGATGCTACCATTAGTTTTCTATGTTGTCTTGGGTCTGGGTGTTTGTGGTACCGTCGTTACTCCTGATTTCCATAACACAAGTGCTTCAGCTACTTACATTGGGTTCAGAGTAATGTATGTGATGTTGTCTCATATTTATTTATTTAAAAAAAAAAAAAAAACGTTAATTACACCGAGACGCGACAGGTAACGTTTAGGTTCAATAAGCTAATGTTTCTATCCATAAATTTAATCCATAAAATATATAATTTCGATTTATAAATGTATTATAAAACTTTTGAGTTTCACTTAAAGTGAAATGCAACTGATGGAATAAGCGCGTGCCTTTTAATCTAAGGTAACGTATTCCAACCTGGGAAAGTTTAATGTATGGCATTTTTATAGCAGAGTATTGTAATATATTCGTCCCAGCTTTTATGTGGTAGGGCTTTCTGTAATCCAGTCTGGGTACCGCATACCCATCAGAAGCAATACTTGATATTGCTGTGTTCCGGTTTAAAGGTAAGTTAGTGTAAGATTTTACTATTACTTACTTACTACTATTACATACATTTACTATATACTATTATTATTACTTACTACTTTACTAGTAAATTCTGCGAATAGCTTTATGCTAAATTCACATGCGCAGGACATTACAGGCGCATGTATTATGTCATAATTCTAATAAAAATAAATTAAAAAATCGAATAACATTGCAATATTTAGGGTATATCTGATGGCATTTGTTTTAAATTACTATACAATAATCGCCCTAATATGTAGACTTAATCGAAACCTCCTCTTATAACCTTATAGCCTGGGTGCCTTCAAACGAGGCCTGAAGAGGCATCTTGTGGGCCAGCATGGCGATGGTGACTAGTGCAGCTCATTCTTGCTGTCTGTGCTAGTCGTCATCGCGTTTGGACTTCACTTCCACTTACCATCAGGTGGAGTGGAGTCATATTATCCCACCCATCCCATAATGTATAAAAAAGAAAATATTTAATGAAATGATATAGAAAAAATATCCTCGGTACAGAGATGGAGGCGGGGAAAAGACATAGCTCGTAACAATGATATTCTAATAAACTGATATGTTATATCCATACTAAACAACAGAAAAAAGTGTGCCGCGCCGGGGACCATTTATTTTAGTTTATTTTTACATTTCGTTAAAAGTAAAAAGGATAGCTTGATAAAAACAACAAGTAAAAGGCATAACTAGATGTTTTAATTACGCAAAACGTATTACTTCGTAATTATACCGTATTACTACGTAAAACAACTAAAGGCAAACGTCTCAATTAGGACGTTTTCTAGTCTTCATTTTTTGCGCGTTAATAACATGTTTGTTTAGTGCAACATCATTGGCTCGTAATATCATAGCAAATTAAAGTTTCTATGCATATGAGTTGATATTAATGTGTTGGAACACATTTACCGTAATTGTAATACTTAATGGCGTGCAATTTGTAGTTTTAGCTTAAACGTGAGTAGTGTTTATTGTTTTGTAAATGAGTTTAATATGACTGGTATATGCTTTTAGGATTATCTTTCATTCCGAATTCGTAATTTTGTTCACATTTGTAACTGAAGTTTATTTAGATTAGGTGCTCGGTGCACTTGCGCGGCCGCGGAAAGCGAATGCAGCGACATCTATATCTCTCGATGTTGCAGGTGTTAGATGTAATCCCTTTCCATCAGGTGAGCCTCCTACTCGTTTGCTTATGGTTTTTTTATGGGACCACCTATTTGCCTATCCGTTTACCCGATGATAGTGGTCAACACTGCCTATAGATAGCCTGGAGCTGGAGTCTTACAACACCTCGTTCCTGCAGTTACACTGGCTCACTACCGTTCCAGCTGAAGGATAGCAATACTAAGTATACCATCAAATTCATAAACGTAAAATGAGAGCCAAGTACAATATTATTATATTAGCCTTGCTTGTTGACTTCAACGACAAAAGAAGCGAGATCTAAATGGGTGCCAAGTTCTATGGCCAGTCCTGAATGTATTGGTAAGTACATAAAACATTACTTATTTATTTCCATAACTGAGGATAATATATTGTAGCCTAAGGGCTGACTGGGCTAGTCCTCATATACAAATTATTATTTGCGATGGATAGTTTCCACCCTTCAAGCAAAATTTTCGAAATAATAAAATAAAAACTGACAAGTTACAGTTTTAGAACTTACAAAGGCTATAATATAATTTATATAATATATGAGAACTAGCCAAGTCAGTCAGTGATAAAAATGACGTTTTTTGGTACATTAATATCTAAATAACCGTTTATGACGTGTGTATGAAATTTAGAGCACATATGTACATTGCCAGTCACAATATATGAGCCAAGCCAAGCCAAAGCCATTTGACATGTTTACGTCGAACACTTTTTGAGTTATGAGGGGTCAAAAGTGGCTCCAAATGGTTCGTGTAATATTACATATGGTGCTCGCCAGTGCTGTTACTACTTACTAGTACGTGGCTTTGACACGCTGCCGCGTGTCTAGATTGCTGCTATTTAATATAATAAAGTATATTATAAAAAAAAAATTTTTTTCACGGATACTCATATTACACATATCGTTATTAATATTGTTTTTTCAATATTTTCGGACTTCGATGTAATAGCTGAAAAACGTATTTCATTAATTTGTTTATTTCGCCTTCGACTTTGTACTCGCCAGCGGTTCCACAAAATCTGTTTTTGTTATTAAAATCATTTTGCCAAAGAATATAACCGCAAATATCGCCAATAATGTGATGCAACACTCAATAGATGCAAGTTCTCAATATTCTCTATGTATCTTAAAACAATTATCACGCATTTCTTTTAAAATTATTTCTACACTATCGGTAGAAATAAAGAAAGTAGAATTGTTTTTATTTACAGCGAAAACATTCACGTTATTCGTACCGTATATACGGCAGCTCTTTCTAGCAACAAAAGCTATATAATACAAAAATGGAATATTAAAGAAGCTACTAAAGAAGCCAAGACCTTCATTTGAACTCCTTGAGAGGTTTAGCAATATGATCAACATTGTTTATAGCGCTGACTTTGCGCCGACAATTCAATTTCAACCTTATTATACTTTATAGTAAAATTTAAAATGGAACGCGTATCGCAAACAGCGTTGAAACGCTATTGCAATATGTATAAGGATTGCAATCGTGGAGCGCTTTAAAGCGGATATTTTATTCAAAGTTGTACATTGCAAATAAACGCTGCAGGCGAAAACAAAAACTATTTGCATCGATAATACAGAGAAGACATCGAAATAGAAAGAAAACAATTACATTGAAATAGTTCTCGAACGAAACTATTTGTATGTTGATGTGCACAAGACGTTGGATGCGGGAGCTCATGCAAGTAACGTATCTATTATTAAAATGTATTGTTAAATGTTTCCAATGGCAGACAGATAAAACAACGAAACTGACGCAGTAGAATAACATAGAGTATTGTTAGTAGCATAAATATATTTTTCTTTTCTTGTAACATACGACTATAACCGACAGAAGAACGCTGGGAGGTGACCTGACCAAGGAAGCCTCATCCCGTTTCACCCTAAAGCGTAATAAGTGAATTAGTGGAACCATAAATTGTAAAAAAATATATTTAACTATTGAAATAGCACCCCGCCCCACCCACGCACGGGTGGACATAAGTCTTTTTTATATTTTTACCTTTTATTTATAGTTTTTTGTTCCTTTTTTCCGACATATTTAACAATGGTCGTTCTATTTCAACTTATTTACAAAAAAAAAAACATAATAAATTGTATACCTGAACCTTCCTTATGAATCTCTCTGTGTATTAATGAAAACCGTATGAAAATCCGCTCAGTAAATTTGGAGTTATCACGAACATAAAGACAAACAGACGCGGACTGGGGACTTTGTTTTATAATTTGTAGTGATACAAAAGAAATTCTAAGAATGCATTGTGGCAATGTTGACACAATTTTACGTCGAAAAGTATAGAAGCTAGCTGGACCACTGAACGTACGCTTGAATTCAACGGTCGAATCAAATTGCTATCTATCGGCTTCCTCTCCTCTTTGTGTGCGCCCTGAATGATAGCGCGAACCGAGGATCCGCCAGCATAGTACAACAATTGACCACGTGACACTGTCCGGAAAGGTTCAAAGATTACGGGTATGGGTTGCATTCGAGGCTATTACTCTTAGCTTAGCTTACATTTTAGTAGCGACCCGCCAACGCTTCGCAAGGGTGCAATAACAAATATACTATCATCACATCACATTACAAACTTCTAAAATTATCAATGTTTCTTTAATATATTGTCCATGTATTATATACAAAAACCTTCTTCTCGAATTGCTGTATCTATTAAAAACACCGCAACAAAATCCGTTGCGTAGTTTTAAAGATTGGAGCATACATAGGGATATAGGGACAGGCAAAGCGACTTTGTTTTATATTATGTAGTGATTAAGCCACGTTGTCTTAGGCCTTTTTAGAATAAATTCTTTTATCTTCTATTACGAGATGATTAAATTAAACAAACGTAATCTAGTGTAAATTCAGACTTGAACCTTCATTGTTTTAAATTGACTTTTTCAATCCACTAGGGCGCCGCTGCGATTCGTGCCATAAAAGTAAAAACTGAGTGCATTTTAATGTTACAATTTCATTAAATTCATCAATTTGAACAGAGCCGCCGGTTGTCAACTGGCGTGGATTGAATTACTTGAACTGCAATGGAAATCTTTTACTACAATAAATATTTTACATTTTTTTCAAGTTATTACTTTTGAAATTAAAAATGATCGTATTTAAAGATAATTATTTCAAACTATACATTGAAATACTTTTATTGTACTTTGCTTAGACCACTTAAAGCACTGAGGTTATTGCTTAATAGGACTTTATCTAAGAGAAAAAACGTGTGTAGTCCATAATTTTAAACGATATATGGAATACTAATCTACTTTATCTATAAATACTAATATACATGGGATGGTAACTCTGTCTATCTGTCTGACTGTTCATTTTCACGGCAAAAACTTTTAATCAAACTTGATGAATTTGGTATGAAGTAAGCTTGAATTGCAAAGGACTGAGGCTTCTTTCTATATCTAACAATTGATAACCTACAC
This sequence comes from Vanessa cardui, assembly GCF_905220365.1. Taxonomy (NCBI): domain Eukaryota; kingdom Metazoa; phylum Arthropoda; class Insecta; order Lepidoptera; family Nymphalidae; genus Vanessa; species Vanessa cardui. Next base: position 286,803 of record NC_061132.1, read on the forward strand.
GTATATATACTCATATATATACAAATATAAGTCTTTAAGTATCTTAACCGATGATTGCGGATTCAAACCCAAGCAAGCACCACTGAATTTTCATGTGCCTAATTTGAGTTTATGATTAATTTCCTGCTCGGCGGTGACGGAAAACAGCGTAAGGAAACCTTCATGTGACTAATTTCAATGAAATTCTGCCACATGTGTCCCACTAACCCAGATTGGAGCAGCGTGATGAAATATGCTTTATGAGGTCATAGTTCAGCGGTGGGAAATACAAGCTGTTAAATACAGGCTGTTAATGTAATACAATATACAAGAAAAGCTCCCATAAGGTGATCCATATGCAAATCCATCTTCATATTTTTAAATAAAAAAAACAAGAGCATGTTATTATCGATACAAATTAAATAAAGGCGTTTCATACGGGTAATTAATATGAACTCATTCCGCCGGTAACATTTCACCGTCAGTTAAATTGCATATTATTATATTATGTTGATGTTGATTAACACTCGCAATTGACGGTTCAATTTTAAAACACTCGTGTTATCGGCTTTATTACTATTGAATGGGACTAAAATTTCCCAGGAAAGAAATAAAATAAATAAATATTGGACAATATTACATGCATTACTCTGATCCCATTGTAAGAAACTAAAACACTTATGGAAAATCAGAAGTAACGGCAGTACCACGAACGACCAGACCCAAGGCAACATAGAAAAGTAAAGAAAATTTTCTACATCGATTCGGCCGGGAATCGAACCCGGGACCTCGGAGGACGTCGAGTAGTGTGTACACCGAAATAAATGTAATTCAATGGATCTCAATTATAAAGGCATTTGATGTTAGTTACCGACTCTGCAAAGTATGATTTTAAGGAAAGGCTTTATGGTATTTGCCATTGCTAGTGAGCAGAGATGGCCCAGTAGTTAGAACGCGAGCATCTTAACCGATGATTTTGGGTTCATACCCAGGCAAGCACTACTATATATATGTTTAATTTGTGTTTATAATTCATCTCGTGCTCGGAGGTAAAGGAAAACATCGTGCGGAAATCGTGAGATCATGCATGAGTCTTATTTCATCGAAATTCTGCCAGATGTGCACTCCACCAACCCTCGCCTTAACGGAAGAAGAGGCCTTAACCCAGCAGTGGGAAATTTACAGGCTATTACTTTACTTATAATAATAAATAAAACAATTGTGTACTTTAAAACAGTACTCATAGATATGACATTTTCTATTCAAGATTATTTAAAGATAAACAAAAAAACAGTCAAGTGGGAATAGGACTCCTCTGGTGAGGCTGTCATACAATTTAATGTATTCAACGGCTCCTAAAAAAAATATGTCAAAAATGTCAGAGATGATAAAAGCTTCCAAGGGAATAGTACATAATTCATACAGGACCCATTTCTATGGCCAATCTCAATCATATTTGCCCTTTTCCAAACCAACAATATTTTGAAAAACAAAAACTTAGTCATTTAATTCAAGACCATAATTCATCCACAAGATCATCTTCTTGTTCATCAAGCCTTGACAAAAAAATCCATGTACGATTACGAAAAGAAACGACTATATAATTTTTAATGCATTTACTCCTTCTATATTCATTAATTTATTGAATATATTAGTTTAACGTATTTATTTAGGCATAAATTCGTTTTAAGGTATTCAACCAATATTTCTTCAGTCTGTTACACGAATTTCTAAACCTAACATGTAACGTCTCTCAGATACTTTTAATTAAAAGTGGAAAACCATGTATTCTGGAACAAAGTTCCGAAGTTCCCATGTAGGGGAAGGGAGTAGGCCTTTGTTGATAGTGTGGATATCGAAGCAATCAGTAACAAGCGAATGAACTTGAGGCTCGAGGTGATATATTTACTTTGAGTCCAGACTTTGGTTGGGATAAAATTGGACGAGGTTACTAATTGTAGTCTGTTAATTACATGTTATTTTAAAAATAAATGTGACGGTTTTCAAACGACTTCAAAAAGGAGGTTATCAATTTTTTTTATTTTTGTTACCTCATTTATTTTTACATGGTGGACCGATTTTGATATTTTTTTTTGTTTGAAAGCTAGTGCTTCCCGTGTGGTCCCATTTTAATTTAGTCCAGATCTGATGATAGTATCCATGTGAAAACGATATAAGTTTTAAATTTGCATTACGTATGAGCGCGATAAATAGGTGAATACCTCAAAATTGCGTTAGACAATTTTGATAATTATTTTTTTATTATAAAGGATATCCTTCAAGGGTAGTTTGGTAAGGTTCTGAGTATAGGATCCGTGACAAAGTTTCAAGCCATTCCCTTCTGTTCCAGAAGGGAATGGCAAAATTCTGAGAAGCACGTTAGCGATACTCGGCCAAATCTTTTATTTATAGGTTATTTGGAAATTTGAGCCACTTTTCGTAACGTGGTTTTGTTCAGGTAACTGTAATAGTCGAATATTATAATCAACTAGCGACCCGCCCCGGCTTCGCACGGGTGCAATACTAAATATACTACAGAATTTGTTTATTAACGACATCACATTGCAAACTTATAAAATTATCAGTGTTTCTTTACTATATGTTCATGTATTATATACACAATCTAAAAATATGCTGAATACGCAATTATTTTTATTGCTTTTTAGTGCATATTTATTTGTTTTAAAATAGTGTTTTGTTTAAAGTCGTTTTTTTTTGTTAAAATTTTTATTTATTGCATTTTCGCTTAAACTAAATTACGTTTAGTTTAACCGAAGATGATTTTGTTTCCAATAATATCATGCAAGGAAACCTTACATTGACTGAGGGTGACTTTTTACCGAACTTCTTAGGCTAGGAGTATTTCAAAGTGTCCAAAATACGTGATAAAATAGGGCCTTAACTATTAGCCGATATACTTATGTTTATTAATTTTATGACAGTATATGCGTCTCCATAATTGAAACTTTTTGATGCCACATATACTGGCGTATCTTAGGACTAGGATCAAATCGTATTCTGTGATGGCAAACCTTAGCTATTTTGTTGTCAGGCCTCTTCGTTACTTTTGTATAAGCGTAGTAATCCGGTCAAGTTCTCAGAAAAATAAGAAAGAGAAATGTAAAAATTTACATGTAAATGGGAATATATGGAATAATATCTTTCATTTAATATTCTCATATTAGTGACTCATCGTTTTAATGATACTATGCGTTAATTATGTATAAGTATATCCTGATCTAAAATTTTGTCTGCATTTTACAAATTTATTAAAAAATAACCGTATTGTAAAAACAAATAAAAAAAACATATTTCGACAATTATTTCTAGAATCTATCTATCTTAGATCATTCTAAACCTAAGTCATTTTATACATGGGAAAGGTGTTTTTCGCTGTAAGCGCTCAATCGGACACAATGAAACGTCAGAGTTACAGTTAGGGATATAAAATATCTAACAGTTTCCATGGTAACATCCTTACTACAGCAAAGTCTATTAGCATTATCATAAACAAATATATCATCATATATCTGTATATGAAACTTTTTAAATTATTTTATGTTTCTCAATTGCAGCATCGGAACGATTTATTACACATCGAAATTACATCGTAAAACAACTTCATATATTTTAACAGTTAATCATTCCGCACACACAGGCTCGCGACTTCATTTCCTATCTGTATTCATTCTGTCCATCGATTTTTAATGAAGCGCGGCGCTTTAACTGAAAATCGATGAATTTCATTTTCATTTTTATCAGGGCTAAAATCTGTGACCTTATCACGAATTTCCACTTTTGCTCAATCGGATTCGAATAATTGAATCAAGGAATACATTTAAAAGCATTCTATAAAAATATGTTTTTAGTGAATAATGCTTTTTCCAAAACCTTTTTACTTGGGCTTTGTACAAGCCTGTCTGGGTGGATGCTCAGTTACAGATCATGTATCAGAGTAATCTTTAATAGATAATAAGAGTTAGAGTGTACTTTAGAAGGTAGACAAGTGACACGAGTTTTGTGTAGGATTTCACACCTAACTTCTGTAGGAGCTAAACTTTTCCAGTACATTATTTGACATATCTCCGCAAGTCAAAAGCCAACATAATCCTTGTAAGCATTAAAAAAGTGTTACCTAAAACCACAGATAAAATATAATAAAAAAAATTGATAAAATTTTAAAACAATTGACTTGAAATGTAATATTTTTCCATAACATTTTCTCAAGGGATTATTAGGAAATAAAATAATTTTACTACAAACGTCTATGTGAGGTTGTCTTTGTTTGAGAATGAAGTTAGTTTTCAAATTAGATAGTATTGTTAATTAATAGTCTAAAGATTAATTACGACAAGTTAAAACTCTTCGATAGATGGAATCTAATTTTATGAACCAATCGTGTATTGAGACTTCTACCCGTATGATTTACCTATATGTGTTAAATACAATTAATGAATTATAAAACAGGTAGTGTGTGAATTCGATACCCGGCCAAGTCGACGCAGAAAATGTGTTTGTGCATTTGTGTTTGTGGTGCCGTCGTTACTTCTAACTTTTCATAAGACAAGTGCTTTAGCCAGAGTAATGTATGTGATGTTGTCCAATATTTATTATTTATTATTAATTAAACTAAAGTCATGATACATTTATTGAATCAAAAAAACGTGATTTCATACATATCAAAGGCAACTATGTACCTTAATTTGATTTTAGACCTCGCACGCTCGACAAACTGAATTATTATTTTAATCCTGACATCCAAGTGAATGTTTGCGTAGCTTGTCAACGCTCGCCCACTATTGTGAATACTAATTCGATCCCCATCTCACAAATTTCAATCGTATAAATCTCTCATGTACGCAATACATTGCGCATTTTTATTGATTTCTATAATATTTATTACAGAATAGCGAGTAATGTATTTCATAATTGTGTCATACTCGATGGGTTTCTGAAACATGGGAGTGCTCAGATTAAATCTAATGTTATGTAGTAGTTAATACCAATACGACTTAGAATGGAAGCGAGTCATGCAGTATTGTTTTAATATTTACACAATATCGACGTATTGTTCCGATTCCGTTCCGTTCCACACGATCACTGTAAAATGGGCCGATGAATAATCTTCTGATTTTATTGCTAATTCGTATTGAAAACTTCACATGTGACAATTGACATTTCACCTTAAAAGTAACATTAGCATTATATTGCTTGCGCGCTTATTGGTCAAATAAAAACCCTTTGCTGCTATTTTCATTCCTTGTCATGAAATAACTCTTACTACGAAATATATATAACCAGTAGCAGCCCGTGGCTTCGCTCGCATTTTAGGGCATTGGATGTCATATATTAGCCAAAAATGTAGCCTATATCCCTTTTTGGAGTTCATGTTTGCTTAATAACAATTTTCATGAAATTTGTTTCAGCGGTTTGGTCATGAAAGTGTGACAGACAGACAGATTTACTTTCTCATTTATAATATTTATATGTATTTTGTAAACAACCTTCTGCGTAGACACCAGGTGTGGGTGCTACCTTTAGCATCTACCGACAAATCTTAGTATTGCTATACACAGGCTGGAACGGTGAGTAAGACAACTATAACTGAAGGAACAAGGTGTTTTTTAGGCTCTATTATCTATGGCCAATATTGATCCCTATCATCAGGTAATCGGATAAGCAAATAGGCCTCATGGTTTCATAAAAAAATCTGCCAAGAAAGCGAGAGGAAATATGTTATAAATGTATAAAATAACTATGAGACTTAATATTATTATCGATATAATATATCACGTTCAATATATTCTTGTTTACCCTGCAGTATTTTCAGTAGATAAAATACTGAATGAAATTAAGAAAATCGTATCTACGATTTACATTTGCTTTCAGTTATTTCATCCGTTTAATATCGTTGTACACTATGTATATATCTTATGTAACGTAAATAAATTCTGCATAGCGCGATTTAAAAACATGGCATAATATATTAGTGCCATTTATCGCTACCGAGTCATAAAATAGACAGTGAAACATCCTTTTTTCGATCGAATTTCGAGTACCACGCCTGATGTCTGCTACCAACGAACGAGAACCAATTGGTGTTTTGAAAGAAATTATACATGTAACCGATTACTTCGACAAGCGCATTTCGTCGATTTACCGTCGTTCGCTCGATATATGAGGGGTTTTAAATATAAAATAAATTAACTAGGCGTTTGGTTCTTAAAAACAAAAACGCATTAAAATTAAATTCGTGCGATTTAGTTTTAAAAACACTTTTTCAAAAGTTCGAGGTTTAATTTGAAAAAATAAAATGCTAGTTTTAATTCACAAATATAAACATAAATTTCCAAACAAAATAATCTGTAAATTTTTATCATTTATCGAGTTATAGTCTAAAAATCGAATGAATATAAATACTAGCAAAATGCCAGTCCGATCGAGTATATCTGCCAAAGAATTCGTTGCGGGATTAGTCCTCGTTCATGGCATAGCATACATTCATGGCTTTAAATGAAATAGAAATAGAAGATTTTTATTTTTCCCTCATCCATCGTCGCTCTAAATATTTTATCGTACTGTATAAAGGTTTTCGATTTTTTTCATTTTCTGTCCAATTTGGATGTTGATTGACAAAGGCCATTGATTTGGTATTGAAAGAAATTAATTTAGCAACTCCTCCCTTTTGATACATGTAAGAAATATAAACCATTCCTTACATCATCCACCAATACGCCAATACGCCACCAACCTTGCAACTAAGTGAGCCTATATAACTAGTTCAACTAGCTCACTTGGCCTTTAAACTTGGACACAACAAAACTTAATACTGCTGTACGGCTGCCACCAAAAATATAAATATGTACCAGATCATACACGTAAAACAAAATCCTTTTTCATAATTTCATACACATAAAAAATAAATGGTACCAATTGAAAAATCAAAGCCATTGCAAATATTTTCTATTCAAATACATCACAATAATATGCTTATCTCTTTGTGATGTATCCCTGAAAAATTGTATTTAGTTATTACAATATATTATTATAATAAATCATTAATCATGTACACACAATTTCCAGTTAAGAAGTATTTTATAACTCTTATACAAAAACCGAACACTATGACCAAACATCGCTGCATCAATGAGTGTTCACGGTCTTAGTTTAAGCACATAATTTTATAAACATAAAATATAGTAAAGAATTACTAAAGTTAGACGATCAGTGTTAAATAAGCTACAATAAAAATAGCATTATAATATACAGGAGAGAATATTTATCGTAGAGAATAATTGCTGTAAACATTGACTTTTAAAAAGTTGTGTGCATGGAATCCTATGAAATGAAATTATGATTGACGACGCTACGGTATGACTTGGAAACTAAATCAAAGCCCACAAAGGCAGGCGGTGACCGACATTCACTTATCTGAAGGCTATTAACTCGGGAAGATGGCTGTCAAAGTTCTCGCTCGATCTATTGATTCAACTGAACTTTGACGAAGTTAATATTAACTAATTATAGTTGTATGAAAACATTTTTAATTATTTTTTGTAATAGCATATCATTTTACAATTCATAGGAAAAGGTACCTTCAAGTAAAGAAATGCTATAAATGTCATATACATAATGCTTTAAATTGTATTTCAATCTAAGCCTTGAGTTTTAATAAAGCTTGTAACATGAATTTTCATTTCTTTTGATAGCGATTGATTCAGACCACTTGACTTGATTTCAAATCCATACTAATATTATACATGTGAAAGAAGCTCTGTCTGTCTGTCGCTCTTTCATAACCAAACTGCTGAATCGATTTTCATGAAATTTGGTGTGAAGCAAACTTTAACTCAACAACAACAACAAAGGATATAGGCTAAATTTTTCAAACAACAACAACAACAATAGCCTGTAAGTTCCCACTGCTGGGCTAAAGGCTTTCTCTTCCTTTTGAGGAGAAGGTTTTGGAACATATTCCACCACGCCGTTCCAATGCGGGTTGGTGGAATACACATCTGGCAGAATTTCTATGAAATTTGTCAAATGCAGGTTACCTCACGATGTTTTCCTTCACCGCAGAGCACGAGATGAATTAGAAAAACAAATTAAGCACATGAATCAGCGGTGCTTGCCTGGTTTTGAACCCGCAATCAACGGTTAAGATGCACGCGTTCTAACCACTGGGCCATCTCGACTCATTACACTAAATTTTTCGCCTAACACAAAACGCGATCGAAGCCGTGGACAACTGCTAGTAAAATATAAAACAGACATGACATATCGAATACTTTTTACCGTTAATATTATCAGCGGTTGTCAACTCGCGTCAAATCAATCTAGAGGTTCCTTTTAGATTTATTCGGGACATCGAAAAGAGTCTTTCTATTTGGGATCTTACTAGACTTAACATCAGTGATTTTACAATTTTAGTATCGACATTAAAAAACGTTTAAAATTTTTAATATTGTATTTATACTTAAAGGTTTAAGTAGTAGCAAATGAATTTATATGTTAAGTATATATACGTTTTAAATAGCTATTGTCTTCTGGTTTTATTTTACGAGCACTAAACTAACACAATCAGATCGCGTGAAAGGTTTTCGCTTTATAGAATCGAAGTGCCTCGAACGTTCGTGCGCTATAGTGGAAATAAAGTTAATCAGTTTAAAGGTGTATTTATATATTCTCGTTTTAATTTAAAGTATAATAGGTAGACAAAGAAAGCTTGGGGAGTTGATTTAGAAGTGCGACACAATATCAACCTGAGGTTTCAACAGGTTCAACTCTATTAGGTATGTCAAAATTCGGGCGAAACTAGAAAAAAATACGTTGTTCATAGGGATCAAAGAACAGGAATGCTTATAAATAATAAATATGAGACAACATTACATACATTACTCTGATCCCAATGTAAGTAGCTAAAGCACTTGTGTTATGAAAAATCAGAAGTAACGAAGGTACCACAAACACCCAGACCCAAGACAACATAGAAAACTAATGATAATCTATATCGACTCGCCCGGGAATCGAACCCGGGACCTCGGAATGGCGTACCCTTGAAAACTGGTGTACACAACACTCGACCACGGAGGTCGTCAACGATGCTTTTTTTTTACTTAGCCTTCATTAAAATTAATCTTATAAGATTGACATATTGGGAGTTCATCGGGTGAGAGTTACAAGGGAGCCAAAGAGCTGGCTGAACGGAGTGAATAGCATCGTCAGTGAGATTTGCAACTTAAGCCTTCGTATAGCATTCCATCAGAGGAAGGCACCATTGTTCCTCACTGCTAAGGAATAGGGTGTCACGTGATTTTTACATAAACCGGCTGCCGGCTCTTTCAGGAGATTTCCATTGCATGAAATGGAAAAAAATGAAAGTAGAATCGCCTTCAATATCAAAATAGCGTAATGACCCAATGCCGATATAACAACATATTGTTAACAGAATACTAAGTATCAGAACTTTGTGCAAGCTCATCTTACAGCACCAAACAGATAAGCTTAGCATTATTGTCTTCCGGCTCGAAGGATGGAGCCAGAAGTGAGCCAGCTTCATTATAAGCTCAAAGAAACATAATACCCCAATTTCCAATATAGATACCTGTTGTGGTATCTATATTGGATATCAGGACTGAGTAAATAATATTTATCATCAGTACAAGCGCCCGTTTAAAAAAAAATCCATTTAACTCACTATGCTTTAAAGAACATTCGTTTAGTGTTGTCTGAAAGAGAAACAAAGACCCGTTTAGCTATCCTTTCCAAGTTTTGCGTTTATAATGTTAGTATATTTAAAAGTCATTATATTCCATTAATGCCTACGTAAAATCTTTCAAAGGCATGAAAGCATTATATGCCTCATTACAATGTGTGCACTCACACCAATTTAGCGGTTTTATTGGTCCATAATAATTCGATTTTTAAAACAATTTATGTTCACGATATATATATTTGAGGATCGTTTGCAATAATCGTTGATGCAAATTAATGAAATGTTAATTTATGATATTCATTTTGTTTTAAATATTAAAAAATACGTACTCCGATTTTACATTTACCGTAATTAAAGGATCGAATAAATTTGCATGATTGAACGAAGCAACTGCTATGCGGGGACATATGTAATGACGCAGCCACACATCATGAGCCTACAAATCTGATCTCAATTTGTTAGCTCATAAAATAATGTTTCAAACCTTTTGTTTATTTTTAACCTTTTCGAAGTTTAAGTGAAACTAAAGGGCAATAAATTTCTTAGTTCTAGGTAAAGAATACTTTCACCCTTAAATAGAATTACACGCTGCCTAAGTACGGCTTAGTCAATACATTTAAGGAAGGAACTTTAATGACAATAAAGGCTTCTAGACCGTAAAGTTTACGTGTTCGTCGTTGTCGTCGTCGTCGTCGAACGTCGATATTCGAGGAAATTTGCAGGAACGAAATTATAGAAAATGTAGCCTCACCCATTTATTTTTCTTGTGCAGAGGACACCTTCCCATCGATGGGAGTCTTCGACATAAAAAATCCTTAACTCCTATCACGCGTGCTTCACAAGTGGCTTGGTGGAGGTCTCCTGAAAAGGGCGTGATCACATATGTCTGTTTTTCTCAGAGCCATCTTTATCATAAATCAAAATACCCATCACGGAGACTAAAACTGGATTAACGAGGGAGATTTTTGAAAATAGACTAATTATAAAGTGGAATTATAATTGGATTTCCTTATTGGATTAATTATAATTAGAATATAAATCATACTTAATTCTTAAAAATTTGATAAATATATATGTATATATATTTATATAAAGACTTACGCTGTCAGGCCCTTTCGTGTCGCTCGACTCTACTAGTGTAGCCGATCCTTTAGTCGTATCAATTAATAAATTTAATGTAAATTACAATTCGTTATCAATTACAGGAAACATTCATAATGTTATATTTGCGTTATTGAATTATATAATTATATTATGTGAACAAACGATTGTCCGAATGATTGAATATATAACTGACTATACACGGTATAAATTGACAGTTCCATGAAGGCAAAGTCTGTAAAGTTTAAATTCATTTATTTATAGAATAAATTAATTTCTCTTGAAAATAAATTAATTAATGAAATATGTCCGATTTGTCAGTCTGTGCTACGTAAAGTGTCGATAAAATTGTTTTGTATTTCGTAATTTAATATTTCGTAAACATATATAATGAAATGAATATTGTTAATTTATTGTACAAACCAAATGATTATGACACATGATACTCCTATTTTTCGTAACTTACAATTGGTAATATGTTTTTATTAGTAGAATCTACATTTCGAACCGGTAGTAACTTTCAAACATATAACGTTTACTTTAAGTGCAAAAGTTGATCGAAATTGCTTCCAAGAGCCTCATTGAATCAAGTACCCTTTGATTTGATTTAATTGTGTTCGATTTCTAAGTGCTTTAAATCCCATCCAACGCAGTTCTTTGCCCGGAAAAAATATTTATATGTTAACACGTTCCCTGCGCCATCACTTTCAAAAAACTTTCAGCTGGTGCTTTGGAGACCTAAAAGATCTCCAAGCTAACCTACCATTTGGTGCGTTTGAGACCTAATCGGTCTCCTAAAGATTCAGTTATCAAAATAGTTTATATCTTCCAAAAAAACAATCAAATATATTTAGAAGTTTTGTGGGTGAAAGATAGCCTATTTCTTTATATAGGTTCGCACGCAGTTATGACATTTGAATAAACTACAAATACCAAAAAAAAATATGATATCGATTGTATCTCGTACCGCAATGGAAGATAGTTCAAAATGTGTAGTAAGTAGTGATGGGAATAAAATAATATTTCAGGTGCCGATTGAAAAAGTTTTATTATAATAATTATGGAAAGTGTTTTTCATTAAAACATGGTAGGCACATTGATTGAGCACCTACTTGATGTACATAAAGCATTCAATGAGGCAGGAGAAGCTTTAGCATTTGTGTTGGATGTTTCTGTTAGCATTTGTGTGCACGAGCTAAGAGTAGATAAACCACTATGGTTACGAGAAACAGTACCACAAAATCTACGAGTAGGTGTCATAGGATCAGTAGATATAGTAGGTGTAGTATTAGTCATCAATAATGTGGTATTATTGTTACTACTTTTTGGACTGGATATCGTATTCTGAAGCACACTAAATCGTTTTCCAGTACATGGGCTGATATATATAATATTTTCATTTCTTAGCTGCGTGTGCTCCAACGTAGAAAGGTTCATCATTTTCTTTTTAGGGGCTTCAAATATTTCATAATCAGAATCACTGTCATTATTAGCCAATGGAGGACAAATTTGAAAATTTTCCAAAATTTTTATTTTACTGGACGATGCAGCAGTATAATCCGGCGTTGATTTTTTGTTGTAAATTTCACCAAAATTAATAGATTTTTTACACTTTTTTCTTTGAAAAGCACTCATTGTATAACAAAAATGATAATCAACACGTAGGTATATACGCGAGTGTTATTTCGCAAACGTGCGCGCGACAACACTAAAACTAGTCACGCAGCGCCCGCGCCGCCCACCTTCACTCTCTTGCGTCTACGAGGCGTACGATTCCACGAGTACCGACATATCTCCTAACGCAAGGAATGAAAATAATTACAGTACTGTGCGTTAGGGACCTAATCCATCTCTAATTTTTTTTTTAATTTCCTTGAATTCATCTTTAAGTAGGAAGTAAATATGTATATTTGTCCTACTCATACCTAAACATTTACTCGTTAGATCCTCCCGCAAGGAGTGAAACAACACGATTATGTTCAACGCACAATACAAAAGTCCTGCAAGAGATCTGATAGATCTCGTAATGCAACGAACGTGTTAAGGGGACTACAGGAGCTAATTGCCCTTGAGAATCACGCGCACACATACATACACTAACGAGTCTAACGACAAAAACGGCATATCCCCCCGCGCACTACGCTTAGCGAGGCGGCGAGGTTACGCCTGAATATTCCAATAGATGGCGCCGAACCGCCGCGCGCCGCGCCGAGCGAAAGCGAAGCGAAGTCAATTCTATCAATTTCATAAAAATAGACAGGACAACAGAATTATTTTAATTTCTTTGTGTCATTTAAAAAATTATGATAAAATTAAACAGAATTAATTAAACTTAAATTATTATTATTTTATGTACAAAAAATAGTTAATTTAAACATTTTTTTCTTTAATTTTTACTGTATCAATTCAATTAGTTGTAATACTAAATATAAAATCGTACCTATTTTTAAATTTTGTAAGTTTGTTAAGCGATTTATTAAATAAAATTGGAACTGTTCGTAATTTGTACACTGACAAAAAGCGTAGAGTTTGTTCGTTTTACTAATATCGGTACACAAAGTACAGTAGTAAAAAAAAAATTAAGTTAAAAAAGTCAGCATCAAAAAGTTACTATAAAAATAATATCGTCAAGTCAGTTTAGTAGAATTATTGGTTAACTCGGTCAATCACAGTGGGTTTAGTCATAAATCTCATAAAAATAGTTTGGATATTAGAATTATTTGTATTGTTTTTGACTGATATTTGAAATAAAACTGATTCAATTAAATTCAAATATTTTTATTTATTTTTGGTTTAACAAAAAAACAAATAAATTTCGTTTCAATTTTTTTATTAAAATATTTTTTTTTAATTATTCGTTCGTCGTCGTTCGTTATTAAAATATCTTGGATACTTGCAATCAATATTTCACCCACTTTCACTGAAGCTACGAGCTAAAATTTTTCAATTGATACTATTTCCAATCTTTAAAAAATATTGAATTACGTATATGACACTTCTAAATATTTTAGTTCTTTGGTTCACAAAAATTACATATTTCAAGATGGCCCAGTGGGTAGAACGCGCGCATCTTATTGCGGGTTCAAACCCAGGCAAGCACCACTAAATATTCATGTGATGTGCTAATTTGTATTTATTTATTTTTTTTATTATTAAATTTCATCCATACATAACTATATTTCCTATTATACACAAAATTGATAAAATTAAACTGTAACGTAATAGAAATAGCTTCCGTGTTATTTTTTTTCGATTTTCTTAATTCTGAAAAAATAAATGCATAGTTGTTAGGAATTAAATTTTAATAATTATAAAATATATATATTTTTTTAAATATAGTCCTTTAAAAATAATAAAATTTTAGTTCAGAGTGCGGGGATCGAACCCGCACATTCTTCTTGGACTTGCTTGCATTGACCAAATACTCCATGGTGACTGTAAGAAATCTGTCGAAAAATCTGATTCTATGCGAACTAATTGCATTGTTTTTAATAAATGTTTCCAATAATCATTATTTATAATATATATATATGTTTACTAATTAAATACTCTTACCTTTTCATATTATCTTTCATATGTTCGGCTTTTTAATTTATATGAACGTTTTTTAGTTTTCTTCACAGATTGTACTTTATTTCCCATGTTTACAAAATTAAACTTTATAAAAAATAACTTAACAAAAAAATAAATGGCTAACTACAACTAGACTATTTTAACTTAATATATTTATTTACATAAAAGAATAATATTCGACAATTAAATTTACACAAAAATAAAATCTACGAGATTTTATTCGCAACGATGCGGTGAAAAGAGCGACACGTCTGTATAGCAACAGGCCTCGGCCGGCAGTGTCTGTACGAGGCGCTCACGCACACATGCTTACGCATTTTGGTCGAAAATAAGAAAATCTGATTTAAAAAAAATCTATTGATTTTACTAAATAATTAACATAATAAATTTTTAGTATATTGTTTGTAGAATAATCTGACAAAAGACCAAAATTATTGAAGGTATATAAGTGTAGTTAAAAAACAAAAAAAGACTTTTTTAGAGGTAACTTTGCGATTTTTTTCTATCGTACCAAATTAATTACATCATGTTTTCAACACAATTAATAACTAGCATCTATCCTGAAGATTAACATATATTTTTTTCATTTGGTTTATTGCATTGGATTATATACTTTTTGGCATTTTAAAACTTGCATTTAGCTCATGTAGTCCCCTTAACCAAGTTAGTTATTTTATTTAATATCTAATGAACCATTGGTAACTGTATTATAGATTGTTTTTTGATTGACCATTTTATTTCCGTAATATATAATAATATATTTACATATATAACAACATAATCAACAGCCTGTAAGCTTTCCACTGCTGGGGTAAGGCCTCCTCTCCCTTTGAGGAGAAGTACACATGTGGTAGAATTTCTATGAAATTATACACATGCAGGTTTCCTCACGATGTCACACGATTCCCTCAACGCCAAGCGCGACATTACTATATATATAATTAATGGAGAATCGGAATAAAAACCTATGTTTCATATAAGGCTGATTTCGTTTTACTTCCATTATTCTTTTTTATCTTATGTTTCATTTTATTATTATTTTTTCGTTAATTTTATTGTGACATACCTATTTCTGAATACTTATTTTTGTCTTCTTTGTTTTACTTGTTTATAGCAACCACTTGATACTCTTTCAGTTTAATTTACGTTTCTTGATTTATATTTATTCTATTCTAAATTATATTCGCTACAATAAACAATTGTAAGCACAGCTGTTTAAAAATAAATAAATTCTAGGAATACAAAACTTGTTTGTCTTTCTTTTAAAATTACTTAAGAACTTAATTAATTAATACTTAATTAGTCACTCAGTAATTTAGTTTGTCTAGTAATAATTATTTAGTCAGTTAGTAGAGCTGAGATGGCCCAGTGGTTAGAACGCGTGCATCTTAACCGATGTTTGAGGGTTCAAACCCAGGCAAGCACCCCTATATACATATAAGTGATTAATTTGTGTTTATAATTCATCTCGTATTCGGCGGTGAAGGAAAACATCGTGAGGAAATCTGCATGTGTCTAATTTCATCGAAATTCTGCCACACTTGCATTCCACAAATCCGCATTTGAACAGCGTGAATATGTTCCAAACCCTCTCCTTAATGAAAGAGAAATGTACAGATTTTATTACTTTACTTTACTTAAGTCACCCACTCAGAGTGAATAAGTGACAAAAATAGACACTTAATTTTCAATGCCGATTGTTCAATTATTCATTTAAATAATACGTAACTTATAAAGATGGCTTGGTATTGTACACATGGATGGCATTTACGTCGTTTTTCGCCATAAGCTTTAAGTTAATACTTGCATTAGCATATCCACTGAATGATTTATCATCCGCTGTGTGCTTGGAGCAGCAGTCATGATGTTGACACCCGTCACGCGGCGCGACGGGGGGCGTAAATCTCGCGCTGTGACTTATGTTAACATTACTCACTGCCACGAATAGCAGATGTAACTTATCTAACCATCGAATTAAACATACATCCCATTTTGCCGTAAGGATTATCCATGGTAAATAAATGATGAAGGGGTACCGTGAGAGAAGCTACCTCTATATTCAGTGAACAGCGATTGGCTGATTTTTTTTTTTTATGGTATAGGTTGGCGGACGAGCAGATGGACCAACTGATGGTAAGTGGTCACCATCACCCATAGACAATGACGCTGTAAGAAATATTAACTATTCCTTACATCTTCAATGTGCCACTAACCTTGGGAACTAAGATGTTATGTCCCTTGTGCCTGTAGTTACACTGGCTCACTCACCCTTCAAACCGGAACACAATAATACTGAGTACTGTTGTTTGGCGGTAGAATAACTGATGAGTGGGTGGCACCTACCCAGACGGGTTTGCACAAAGCCCTATCACCGAGTAAAGTAAAGTAAATTATAAATGTTAATGATCTTACTTTACTGAGAACCGAGATGATCAGGAATTACTCGAATCTTTAACAGCACTAACTAATTAACACAGTAATTACGAGGTTAATCTAATACACAAATTATCACAAAAATACTTTTTATTTTCATGGTCTATTTTGTTTGTATATAATGTTTTATTTTTGATTTACATAAACACACATGCTACATTTAAAACTCATCGTATAACTTCCAACAAATATATTTTGTTTTGATAATCGCATAATATGATACAGACATATGGTGTAATTTCGTCAATTAGACTCTAAGCTGTTTAGCCAGAGCTCATAGAGTTTACAGGCCAGCGTGGATTTGACATAAACTCTCTAAAGACTCATTAACTATAATTTGAACGGGGACTGGTAATGAATCACATTGAATATTGAAAATCAAGCTGCACTTAGGAGCTGCGCTGATTACGACAAGCCAACGAAATAGACGAAATCGTAAAATACAAAAGAAATATTAATTAAAAAAAAAATTATGAATAAGAAACAGAAAATACATTTTGCTTTTGCTTTGCTTTTGCTGGGCTAAGACTTCCTCTCCCTTTAAAGAGTGGGTTTGGAGCATATTACACCACGCTCCTCCAATGTGGGTTGGCGGATAAATGTGGCAGATTTTCGTTGAAATCATCACATACAGGTTTCCTCGCTATGTTTTCCTTCATTCGCCTAGCACGATTATAATAATAAACGCAAATTAAGCACATGAATATCTAGTGGTGCTTTAGTGGGTTTGTACCCGCAATCATCGGTTAAAATGCACGCGTTCTAACCACTGGGCTATCTCGGGTCATTGATTATTTATCCTAATACATAGCAAATATATTCTATGTTGGTAACTGGATCTATATATTATTTCCAAATGTACATCATTTTATTTATACTCGAGTACATAATATGATATAGGGCTAATATGAAAATGAACAAAATACAATAAACAAAAAGTATATATAACAAAACAACGTGGATCACAGTCGAATTAAACAGAAGTTTCAACGAAGCTTAAATACGGAAAACAGTGGAGAATAAAACATCGTAATAGTAAATTAGTTTAATGAATTCTGCATTCGAGTTAAAGAGGAACTCAGACAGGCGAAATAGATCCAGTAATATTAAGTATATTTGTTGTAATGTACTATCGGGATTATCACGTGCGATTGTTGTGCAATCTCGTCCAGATAGGGACAACTCATTCATCATTTATAACATAACAAAGCATCAATACTACGACCAAGGAAACGACGGAAGGATTGTTTGAAAGACGGCTATGTCAGAGAAGTGTGGAAGAAGAAGACATGCGCCGATCCCAAATAAAATTGTGATAAGGACAGTTTACACAAGGGTCCTAAAGTGTCAGTTCTCAAGGTCATATTTGCTTTATATTGCCCTGTTTCAGCTCATAAGCACGAGTAGAAAGCATAACCTACCGTTACCTACAATAAAATATGCCCCAACAATAGCTTTGATAAGTGTCACTTTAACATAACTGATAAATAACTCACATATGAATATTACGAGTAAAAATAATAGTATTTGAGATGACTACTGAGAGATTACTCCCATAACACTTTTAGGCCGAATTCAATAGCAATCTTTCCATAGGCATTCGTATATGAAAGAATTAAATCGTATCTTGAATGCTTAATTGTACTCCACTTATTTTCCTATTTTTTTAATTTAACAGTTGGCGTTGCACCCTTTTGCTTCTTACCTTTATCTATTTGACCCATTCGTAGTATAATTCTACAAAAGCACTTAACGTTCCAACAAATACATTCGGGAATAATTTTGGGTTTAGACAATTTAGTTTCCCTGAAAACATCCACATGTATATTTGAATTTCAGTACATGAAACCCCTACGCCAGTGCGACACAATATGTGTCGGTATGTAATTCAATTCATACCTCTTTAAACTCGCCTCGAAATCTACACCAATAAATAATTCGTGATCGAATAAGATAAATGTTATGAACTCGGTTTTTCCTGTTTGAGGAGCGATGTGGTTTTTATCTATATAATATGTTCCTAACGTTGTAAAATGCAAGTCA